>NW_027664676.1:25000-104824 GCF_963921795.1 Nannobrachium achirus
GAAGTGTTGTCCACACTGATCACATCCATAGGGTTTCTCTCCAGTATGAATTCTCTGGTGGGTTTTAAGGTCTCTCTTTTCAGAGAAGTGTTGTCCACACTGATCACATCCATAGGCTTTCTCCCCAGTGTGGATTTTCATGTGTTTTTTAAGGCTGGACATTTGAGAGAAGTGTAATCCACAATAAACGCATCCACATGGTTTCTCTCCGGTGTGAACTCTCTGATGTATTTTAAGGGCGGACAACGCAGAGAAGCCATGTCCACACTGATCACATTCATAGGGTTTCTCTCCAGTGTGAATTCTCTGATGGGTTTTAAGGGAGGACAAGGTAGAGAAGTGTTGTCCAGACTGCTTACAGCCATAGGGGTTTTCTCTAGTGTGGATACTATGGTGCCTTTTAAGGCTGGACAATTCAGAGAAATGTCGTCCACAATGATCACATCCATAGGGTTTCTCTCCTGTGTGAATTCTTCTCTGGTGTCTTTTAAGATTGGATATTTGAGAGAAGTGTTGTCCACACACATCACAACCATATGGTTTCTCTCCAGTGTGAATTCTCTGGTGTTTTTTAAGGCTGGACAAGTCAGAAAAAGGTCGTCCACAATGAACACACCCATATTTTTTCTCTCCAGTGTGAATTATTTTGTCTGTTTCAAGTAAGGAGTTGCTAGGGAAGTATATCTCCTTGAATTTACCTCTGGTGCTCACCTTCTCACCTGAATCCAGAGTCTCTATGAGTCCGTGTAGTGGCAGTCCCTGCTTTGCAAGGGCGGGCTGGGCTGCCGGCTCGTCTACAGAGGACAGGTCTGATGGAGCAGCAGCAGCAGCCACGCCGGTGTCAGAATCTGCCAGCAAGAACCGTGGACTCTCTGCGTCCACGTCTGAAGATGCGTCTTATGACGCGTCTGATGACGCGTCCGTGCTTAAATAGCGGTCAAGACGCAGCTTTGCGTCCAGGACGGAGCTCCCGCGGCTCAAGACGCGAAACCGCGGCTCAAGACGCGATTCGAGTCAAAGGACGGGGCTTTGACACTACAATCGCGTCTTTTCGCGTCTTTTCGCCAAAAGAGGCGGCTTGGATCGCGTCTTTGAGCCCAAAGACGGAGCTGGGACACTACAATCGCGTCTTCCGTCTCATGACGCGTCCGTGCTTAAATAGTGGTCAAGACGCAGCTTTGCGTCCCTGCACGGAGCTTGCGTCTTCTAGACGGCTCAAGACGCGATTCGAGCCGAAAGACGGGGCTTGGACACTACAATCGCGTCTTTGATCCCAAAGACGTGGCTTGGAGGCTACCGCGTCTGGCTGGAACTCGGAGCGGAGTCAAGTTCATTGAAAATAACGGGGCCGTATGTTTTGACGCGGCGCCTCCGTGAGGCCGATGTGTCTAGTGTGTGTTCCCCTTCAGACGTCTGCTGTCTGCTCTCCGTGAAAAAAAAAAAAAAAAGGGTGTCTATTGTATGTATTTTTTGATGGAGAATTCAAATATGACCTTCTTTTTTGCATAGGACAACTCTAACCTGCATCAATTGGTATTTTATAATTGCCAATAGTACCCTATCAATCTAAAAAAAACAAATTGGATCTCTATTGTATATATTCTTTGATGGAAAATTCAAATATTACCTTCTTTTTTAGATAGGACAACTCTAACCTGCATCAATTGGTATTTTATAATTGCCAATAGTACCCTATCAATCTAAAAAAACAAATTGGATCTCTATTGTATGTATTTTTTGATGGAAAATTCAAATATTACCTTCTTTTTTAGATAGGACAACTCTAACCTGCATCAATTGGTGCATCAACCTTCTATCTATCTATCTATCTATCTATCTATCTATCTATCTATCTATCTATCTATCTATCTATCTATTTATACTTCACCTTTAGTCAAGAAGAGAGTTCAGCCTCAGGAACTTGCACACCTGGAACTGTGTCATGACTGTGTCATGGAGCTAAGCAGAACTATGTGAAATACTCACAATGAGTCTGATGGACCAATCAGAGTGGTGGTGGGGGGAGGGATCAACAATAGACAGAAACTGGATAATGCTTTGTTAACTGTCCCACCTAAGTCCCTGCTAGTCTGAACAAATCACCTTCCCTCTCATAACACTACTACTACTACTACTACTACTACTACTACTACTACTACTACTACTACTACTACTACTACATTTATATAAAGCTGCTCTTGCATTTGAATTCAAGTCTGACACAAGTTACGGTTAACTTAGGTAGTAGTTCATTTTGCTGGCTTTTGTGTGTGAGTGTGTAGGCCCACACATTATTATAATTGTCTGTCATTAAGTGACTCAAAGGGAGACATCTAATGGGTGTTTATTATTTTAATATTAACTGTGGGAAGATTATATATATTTTATTTTGCGCTTAAAGTGTTGTGATATTATGCCTGAAGGAAGAGGGGTATTTTCACAGCCCATGCTTTGAACCTAAATGCTGTTTACATGCTCTATAAATATTTATTTCTATATAAAACTCAGTTGTGTGGAGTTATTGTGTGCCTTTTCTTGTAGCTAAAGAGTCCATTTGTTCACTAGACATTAAGTCAAGGTTACTATTTTGAGTTGAAGCCAAGTGTTTTATTACTTTGTGGTTTAACATTATTTAAAAGGCAAATTCATTGTTATGGTTACTTTAGAAGACTGCTTTTGCATTCATGAGTTAAAAAGAGAGCCAAGCTAATTCAAAGAGTTAAGTTAAAGGAACACAAAACGTGACTTAACTCACAGCTGCCATTGGACAGACAGTTATAACATACTCTTATCTTTCACAGAACAGACAATTATCATTTATTTTATCTATTTGAGACATGTAGCTGCTCTAGGGGAAATAGAGCATTAATTTGGGATCAGCCTATTCAATTGATAATGACCAATGGGTGCCAGTTTCTAAGTAGTTAAGCATATTACCATAACAATATATGTGGCCTAGACATGGATATTGCCCACTCAACTCGTAATCTACAGAAATGTCCACCACATCACACAGTATAAAACCTAGTAGAGAAATCTGCCTTCTCCTGTATTGTATTAGTGACATTCATTAATAAATAGTAAAATAACAGGACAGAGCAGAACAGGCCTCTGCTGTGTCTTTATTATGGGTGCATTCCAATGCAAATGGATACTCTGGAACAATCTGAAACAATGTATCTTTCCTGTGGCTGTTATAATGAACACAAACAGATCAGAACGTAATTTAACATTAACCAGTTACATTTATCATACAACAATGTAAGGGATGGATTCCTTTCTATTGTGTGAGTTACTTAAATGCTGATCAATATGTGAATCTGGCTCTTATCAGGTGGGTGTTTTCTCTCCCTGGCCTGTGCTGTCCTCAGTTAAACCAAGACAGTGCTGTTGTCACCAATGTGGAAAAAGCTTCAGCTCAATTTATTATCTCAAAGTAGACCAGAAAATACACACAGGAGAGAAACCATACGGCTGTGTCCAATGTGGGGAAAAGTTCAGTTTAATGGCTGCTCCGAAAGTGCACCAGAGATTTCACACTGAAGAAAAGCCTTACTGCTGTGAACACTGTGGCAAACGTTTCACTGTAAAATCTAGCCTCGTACAACACAAGAAGATTCACACTGGAGAGAGACCTTACTGCTGTCACCAATGTGGGAAAAGGTTCACTCTGAAGACGGCTCTGAAAGGACACCTGAAAATCCACACTGGTGAGAAGCCATATACTGCTGTCTCCAGTGTGCGAAAATGTTCAGTGATATGCATCATCTTTGGTGTGAAATCTCTGGTGCACTTTCGGACTATCTTTTCACCACATTGGACACAGCCGTATGGTTTCTCTCCTGTGTGAATTCGTTCATGTATTTTGAGATAAGACAATCGAATAAATATTTTCCCACACTGGTCACAGCAATAGGGCTTCTCTCTAGTGTGAATTATCTGGTGTTCTTTTAAAATCCCCTTTTGAACAAATCTTTTCCCACACTGGTCACAACAATAAGGTTTCTCTCCAGTATGTGAACGCTTGTGATCTTTTAGCGAAATACTTCCCACATTGTTCACAGCTGAATGCCTTCTCTCCTGTGTGTATTTTCTGGTCTACTTTGAGATAATAAATTGAGCTGAAGCTTTTTCCACATTGGTGACAACAGCACTGTCTTGGTTTAACTGAGGACAGCACAGGACAGGGAGAGAAAACACCCACCTGATAAGAGCCAGATTCACATATTGATCAGCATTTAAGTAACTCACACAATAGAAAGGAATCCATCCCTTACATTGTTGTATGATAAATGTAACTGGTTAATGTTAAATTACGTTCTGATCTGTTTGTGTTCATTATAACAGCCACAGGAAAGATACATTGTTTCAGATTGTTCCAGAGTATCCATTTGCATTGGAATGCACCCATAATAAAGACACAGCAGAGGCCTGTTCTGCTCTGTCCTGTTATTTTACTATTTATTAATGAATGTCACTAATACAATACAGGAGAAGGCAGATTTCTCTACTAGGTTTTATACTGTGTGATGTGGTGGACATTTCTGTAGATTACGAGTTGAGTGGGCAATATCCATGTCTAGGCCACATATATTGTTATGGTAATATGCTTAACTACTTAGAAACTGGCACCCATTGGTCATTATCAATTGAATAGGCTGATCCCAAATTAATGCTCTATTTCCCCTAGAGCAGCTACATGTCTCAAATAGATAAACTAAATGATGATTGTCTGTTCTGTGAAAGATAAGAGTATGTTATAACTGTCTGTCCAATGGCAGCTGTGAGTTAAGTCACGTTTTGTGTTCCTTTAACTTAACTCTTTGAATTAGCTTGGCTCTCTTTTTAACTCATGAATGCAAAAGCAGTCTTCTAAAGTAACCATAACAATGAATTTGCCTTTTAAATAATGTTAAACCACAAAGTAATAAAACACTTGGCTTCAACTCAAAATAGTAACCTTGACTTAATGTCTAGTGAACAAATGGACTCTTTAGCTACAAGAAAAGGCACACAATAACTCCACACAACTGAGTTTTATATAGAAATAAATATTTATAGAGCATGTAAACAGCATTTAGGTTCAAAGCATGGGCTGTGAAAATACCCCTCTTCCTTCAGGCATAATATCACAACACTTTAAGCGCAAAATAAAATATATATAATCTTCCCACAGTTAATATTAAAATAATAAACACCCATTAGATGTCTCCCTTTGAGTCACTTAATGACAGACAATTATAATAATGTGTGGGCCTACACACTCACACACAAAAGCCAGCAAAATGAACTACTACCTAAGTTAACCGTAACTTGTGTCAGACTTGAATTCAAATGCAAGAGCAGCTTTATATAAATGTAGTAGTAGTAGTAGTAGTAGTAGTAGTAGTAGTAGTAGTAGTAGTAGTAGTGTTATGAGAGGGAAGGTGATTTGTTCAGACTAGCAGGGACTTAGGTGGGACAGTTAACAAAGCATTATCCAGTTTCTGTCTATTGTTGATCCCTCCCCCCACCACCACTCTGATTGGTCCATCAGACTCATTGTGAGTATTTCACATAGTTCTGCTTAGCTCCATGACACAGTCATGACACAGATCCAGGTGTGCAAGTTCCTGAGGCTGAACTCTCTTCTTGACTAAAGGTGAAGTATAAATAGATAGATAGATAGATAGATAGATAGATAGATAGATAGATAGATAGATAGAAGGTTGATGCACCAATTGATGCAGGTTAGAGTTGTCCTATCTAAAAAAGAAGGTAATATTTGAATTTTCCATCAACAAATACATACAATAGAGATCCAATTTGTTTTTTTTTAGATTGATAGGGTACTATTGGCAATTATAAAATACCAATTGATGCAGGTTAGAGTTGTCCTATCTAAAAAAGAAGGTAATATTTGAATTTTCCATCAAAGAATACATACAATAGAGATCCAATTTGTTTTTTTAGATTGATAGGGTACTATTGGCAATTATAAAATACCAATTGATGCAGGTTAGAGTTGTCCTATCTAAAAAAGAAGGTAATATTTGAATTTTCCATCAAAAAATACATACAATAGAGATCCAATTTGTTTTTTTAGATGGATAGGGTACAATTGGCAATTATAAAATACCAATTGATGCAGGTTAGAGTTGTCCTATGCAAAAAAGAAGGTCATATTTGAATTTTCCATCAAAAAATACATACAATAGACACCCTTTTTTTTTTTTTTTTCACGGAGAGCAGACAGCAGACGTCTGAAGGGGAACACACACTAGACACATCGGCCTCACGGAGGCGCCGTGTCAAAACATACGGCCCCGTTATTTTCAATGAACTTGACTCCGCTCCGAGTTCCAGCCAGACGCGGTAGCCTCCAAGCCACGTCTTTGGGATCAAAGACGCGATTGTAGTGTCCAAGCCCCGTCTTTCGGCTCGAATCGCGTCTTGAGCCGTCTAGAAGACGCAAGCTCCGTGCAGGGACGCAAAGCTGCGTCTTGACCACTATTTAAGCACGGACGCGTCATGAGACGGAAGACACGATTGTAGTGTCCCAGCTCCGTCTTTGGGCTCAAAGACGCGATCCAAGCCGCGTCTTTTGGCGAAAAGACGCGAAAAGACGCGATTGTAGTGTCAAAGCCCCGTCCTTTGACTCGAATCGCGTCTTGAGCCGCGGTTTCGCGTCTTGAGCCGCGGGAGCTCCGTCCTGGACGCAAAGCTGCGTCTTGACCGCTATTTAAGCACGGACGCGTCATCAGACGCGTCATAAGACGCGTCTTCAGACGTGGACGCAGAGAGTCCACGGCTGTCTCTCGAATCTGCCCCCTTCAGTGCCTTGCCAATTGGCACCGGCCGTGAAGCACAGGACGAGGTGGCCTGGGTGAAGGAGACACTGATATCGTCAGGAGAACTGGTTCCTTGTGGTGGAACTTCTCCAGAGCTCTGAAGCATGGAGGAAGACGCAGTGATCTGAGGGTTGGAGGACAGGGTTAATATTAGTTAAATACAACTAATTAAAAACTGAAATGGATCATTACAAAAAAGAAAGAAAAAGAAGCTCATTCTGATTACAAAACTAAGAAAAACTAACTAGAATCATACACTAATCGTACTTGGTTTTAAGTCTTTGTTAATATTGCACCATTCAAATATTTGAATTGGATGTGAAATATTCCAATGTGTTAACTATGCTATATTTATGCATGTTGTCAAGTATCTTCAAAAAATAATAAATAAAAACAAATAAAGCCCAGTAGTCTTAAAAATAAACTAAACTAAGTCTGTGTATACCTCTGTATTTGCATACCATTTTATTTTGCATCATGACGATAGTTTTCTTATTTTCTCTGCATAGTAATGTCTGTCATTCAATGTTATATGAGGTAAAAAAATATCTACATTTAAATAAGTCTAGCGCTTACCTGAGCTTATCCTTTTACCAGTGTACCTTGTACCAGTGAACTGTCATGAAAGTGTTTGTTCTATGCAAACGTCTAAACTATTCTTTCAATCAATACTAATCTATCAAACCCACTTTAAAAACTAGTCGAAAACTAAACTGAGATTGATTGTAAACAAAAAAGTAACTAAGGAAAACATGCAAAACTCTACTAACCTTAGTGGAGGTCCTGGTATCATCAGAAGAAGTGTCCTGTGTAGAAGCTGCAGAGGTCAGCAGTGCAGATGAAGGAGGTCTAACAGCAGCAGAGGTGAAGGTCAACATGCTCTGGATGAGGCTCTTTCTTTGTGGTTGACTCGTCATGGTTAGCTGTAGTAATGACACAACCACTGTTCTGTGCTGTTTATATACTTTGTGAGAGGACGTTGTTGAAGACCTTATGCAAAACAGGTGGGTGTGGTCTTGTCTATTGTTATCATCAAGTATCTGTCCTACACATTGAATTGATTGGTGTGTCTGGGGGGGTCAATTAACCAATGGGGGACAAAGTACTCATCCCCTATAGGCCTACTTTAGTCAAATATAGATAGGCCTACTGTACGACTGGTCAACTTTCAAGTAAAGGATGCTTAATCAAACCACTCCTTGAGTATAGAGAAATTGCTTTAAAAAGAATCATTCAAAAGTGAATGCTTTTAAATACACAATCATATAAAAAATAAAACATTCAGAAGAATATAATTATGCTCGGCTTCTGTGTTTCCAGTATAGTATCGCTCCAAATTCTTTCAGAACCACGTAGAAACAGCTTTGGTGAATGACAGCTGTTCTTTATTCAGTGTTTATAGTATATGTGACTGTTCATAACAGCAATCATCTTAATTTATCTTGTAAAAGTGGCATAGTCCAGAGTAAGTAAAGAGTAAAGTACAAGTCCAACGAAATTTCAATGAGTTACATTGCTGTTGTAAAAATATTACACCATTTAACACAATGGTGTCAGTGATTATATGCACACTGTGGTCATTTGGTTTCATAAACTAACATACTAAGCTTTCAAAGCTATTCACATTGAGCATGTACTTAAAAAAAAACTAAAATCAACTATATACAATATAAAAAAGTATAAACAAAACTGGTAAGCACCTTTGTCCAAGACACACTAAGAGTGGAGACAATAGAACAATATCATCCACGTCTGCTGTTTGTTGAACAACAGCTGTGACATTCTAAGAGAGAGCATGCAATGTCTATCTTTGTTGTGAAATGCTGACATTTCAGCAAGTCAATGGGTATATGAATGACTAGAAAAGAAAATTTCCAAGAAATTTTAAGTGTGCCTGCAGCTCGCTAAGTCTGTGCAACCTTGTGTAGCGGTTGGTGTTAGCATTAGCGTTACATTTTTTAACATTAGCATTTTTTGCATTTTTTGACACCACCCACATGTCTGTACGACAAACGGATCACAAGATAAAGGGTCACTTCCTGTTTTGTGAGGGGCACTTCCTGTTTGGCGAAATAGGCCCCATTAAAGGTTAAGGACTCTTAATCAAGTCATTTGATGCCACCCACGCGTCTGTACGACAAACAATTCATGAGATATAGGGTGACTTCCTGTTTGGTGAGGGGCACTTCCTGTTTGGCAAAATAGGCCCCAATTAAGGTTAAGGACTCTTAATCAAGTCATTTCACACCACCCGCGCGTCTGCACGACAAACGGTTCACAAGATAAAAATTCACTTCCTGTTTGGTAAGGGGCACTTCCTGTTTGGCGAAATAGGCCCTAATTAAGGTTAACACATTGAATGCCCACGTGGTGTCTACAAGTCAATTTCTTTGATGTCGCTGGAGGCCCACGACACGTTTGACGCGTTATTAACTTTTATTTATTAATTGAAAGATAAGGGCCTTGCGCAACATATGAGCGAGCCTGGTTCCCTGTGTCTACGCTAGACCAACCGGAAAGCTGCAACCAATCACGTGATGTCAAAATCAAAACAAACCACTGGTCCAAGCCCACTCTCTAGCACTTTCTTTGTTGAGAAGTCAGTAGTTGTACATTGCTGGTTGGCAGAGTGAGCGTGATATTTACAGATCGATTGGATTTCAGGTTTTAGTATAGGTTTTTTCTTGTTTAGTGTTGTTCATGGTTAGTTTTATTGCTAGTTTTTAGTGTTTCGTGGTCCTGTAGGCTGCTCTATTTGTCTTTTTGGTCGGCGGCCATTGTTTGTGTAGCCCGCCGACATGGGCCGGGGTCGGAAACGAAAACCCCCCCCCCCCGCCCCAGTAAAACTAGCAGTAACACCGCTGATGGATCCAGTACTTCCACCCAGGGATCCACAGCTACAGCTAGGCCTACTGCTGGATTACGACAACAGACATTGGGTGCTTGGCTGTCTAAAAATGCGACTGTGAAGACGAAGAGAGAGCCAGTGGCTGCAGAGAAAAACGAGCAAGACCATAATGTGGCTAGAAATGTGAGTGTGAGAGAGCCTACCAGTACCTCGGCTGTTGCAGAGAAATCCGAGCAGGACCATAATGTTGTGGATAATGGCGAACCGGCTGCTCGCCGCCTCCGTCGTAGAGATCCAAAGAGTAAAAAAGCCGAGGTGGAGATGAAGAAAAAATCCAGAGGTTCAGATTCAGACACCGAAGCTGACCTCGATGACAGTGAGCCAGAGGATGATGATCACGGTAAGGAACCGATAGTGCGACCCCTCCGCTGTTGCAGAGAGACCACTCGCGGAGGAATAGAAAGTCCATTCAACTCACAGCAGACATCTCAGTCTGAGGAGTCAGGTAACGTCGCTAAATATCACAGTATACATCCATCTACTGCTATATGATTACGCTGTTACGCACACTTGAGCAAAATGAAACTCCGATGAAATGAGACTTAGTTTGCTGGGTTAGATGTGATGGGTGTTTTGTGAACGATTCTTCATAAAATACTTTTTTTTGTTGTCATGGAGAGGGGTTAGATAGTGATGGGTAGCTTGTGAGTGATCAGTTCATAAAACCTAGTTGTTTTTTTTCGTGAAAGTGAATGAACTCATTCACTTCTTGAAACTGTTGAACACTGCTGAACACTGAATGTGAACAATCACCCAGTGAACATGATCAGAATCGTCCAATCACTGAAATGAATTTGGTTCCCCATCACCATTATTGCTTGCATCTGTAAAGGCAAGGCAGAATCAGTATGCCACCTTGTGGCAACATCATTGTAGTGCTGATGGGATGTATGCAAAAAATGAAACTGATAATTCCACCCATTTGTAAACCTGTGATGTGAAAATAAACTAAGTTGATTCTGATTCTGATTCTGATTGTGGTTCTGGCAGTCTCAGACCTGGAGGACCATCTGGACGCAGAATGGATACCTCTTAGAGAGACAGATGGAGTGGGTCCTCCTCGTAAAGCTTCAGGTAATTTGTATCATTCATCTTTGAGATGCAATCAATGCATTTATACTGTAGGCAATATATGCACTGTTTTTTAGTCTCTTTTTATTTTATTTTATTCTGACTATATCTACTGCATAGTACTGTGTTCTATCCGTCTGTCATTCAATGTTATATGAGATACTTCAATGGTTTCCTCTGTAAATAAGCCAAGTGCTTTCCTAGGATCTTCTTTTAGTTGGTCTTGTACCAGTGAACTGTACCGTCAGGAACTGTACCTTTTTCTATGCAAACTTCTAATACAGTCTTCAAATCAATCAATCAATGAATGAATCAATCAATCAATCAATGCATGTAATATATGATGTGATTTCAGACTCAAACTCAGACTCTGATTCGGAGGAGGAGGAGGAGGAGGAGGAGATGATGTTGTCACAGTCTGGTAGCTGTAATGTAGGTAAGAAAGAAAAAGATACAGAGATCTGATTGTATCTGGCTTTTTATCATTTATACTTTTACAGCATAAAGTCATGTTTTTGTCCACACATCTCATCACTCAGACAACAGGTCCAGGGATGCACCCACAAAGCCCAGGCCGGCACCAGCAAGGCCAAAGGTCAAAGGAAAAGGAAAAGGCAAAGGTAGTTATCAAATCAAAATAGCACTATGCCTGTGTGTGTGTGTGTGTGTGTGTGCCTGTGTGTGTGTGTGTGTGTGTGTGTGTGTGTGTGTGTGTGTGTGTGTGTGTGTGTGTGTGTGTGTGTGTGTGTGTGTGTGTGTGCGTGTGTATGCGTGTGTACAAAATAAATACAATTGTCATTTTGTATTTTTATTTTGTACATTTGTATATTCTCCAGGTGCAGCTACAGTGTCTGAGTGGAGGGAAGTGGGGCCTTTGGGCTGGGAGCCAGAGGTTATCCCATTCACTGCAGACCCAGGGGTCAAGGGTGCTGCAGCAGAACTCCAGTCCACAAAGCCAGTGGACTTTTTACAGCTATTTCTGACAGATGAGGTGAATAGAATCACAGGATTACAGAATGCATCTATCTAGCTACACACACACGCACACGCACACATGCACATACAACACACAAATGCACCACCGCTGATTGAAATGGTCCATGAGACAAATCTCTATGCACAGGATGCAATAGAACGGATCCCAGAAAAAAAAAAACAGGCCAGGGGACATCGGTGGAAACCCACTGACCTGGTGGAGTTGAAGAAGTTCCTCGGCCTCGTTTTCTTGACGGCTATAGTCAAGAAGCCGAGGTTGTCCGATTACTGGTCCACTGACGAGATGGACAACACCCCTTACTTCGCCACAGTCATGTCCAGGAACAGGTTCCAACTAATTTGGGCCTACCTCCATTTCGTTGAGAGTGAGGACGAGAAAGACAGGATGCACAAAGTGCGCCCCTTGTTGAATTTCCTGGCAGCGAGATTCAAAGAGTTCTTCCAGCCGCAGCAGAACATCAGCATTGACGAGGGGACCCTCTTGTTCCGTGGGAGGCTGAGTTTCAGAGTATATAATCCTCAGAAGCCCATAAAGTACGGAATAAAGAGCTACGTACTCTCCGACTCCCGCACAGGCTACTGCTTCAACATCAAGCCCTATTGTGGAAAACATGACACCCTCATCGACACCATTGAGTTCCTCCAGGGCGATCTGGCTGGTCTTGGATACATTTTGTGGATGGATAATTTTTACAATAGCATTACCATGTGTGACAGACTGCTGGAGCTCAAGACCCATGTTTGTGGCACGCTCAGGCGTAACCGAGGGGAGCCACCGTCCATCAGAGAGCTAACCAACCGCGACCTGGGAATCGGCGACACAGTGGCAGTCCACAACGATAGGACCATGGTGGTGGCGTGGCGTGACAAGACAATCATAAGGTTAGTGTCTTCATCATCATCATCATCATCATCATCATCATCATCATAGCTGATCTACCGATCATCATAGCCGATCTACAAGCTCACAACGCATCGCGAGCTTGTAGATCGGCTATCTACAAAATGTGGCAACATTTGTTTCACAAGATGTTCTTGTTACTTGCAGGGTGGTGTCCACGCTCCACCAGAACGAGATGGACGAGGTCCTGGTGTGGCGGCGAGCCGAGAAAGACAAGCCAGCGATGCAGGTCTTACACCCGAAGCCAGTGGCCATCATCGACTACAATAAGAACATGAACGGTGTGACATTTTTTTTTTTTTTTTTTTTTTTTTCAATTTTTTTTTTTTTTCATTTTTTTTTTTTATAAATTACATTGAGTCATAAATATATGCAACAATGCATTCTCTTTTTGTCCTCAGGTGTCGACAAATTGGACCAAAATATTCAGTATTATCCCTTTATCAGGAGAACAACCAAGTGGTCCAAAAAGTTTGTGTTCTACACAATGGAGATCTGCATGTTCAACGCATTTGTCATCTACACATCCAAGGTTCCAGGTGGCAAGGGCACGGGCAAATGCAAGAAGCTCCTCGGCTTCATGAAGAGTGCCATCAGGGAATGGACCAAACCACCACCAGTGGACCAGCCTCAGCCTGCAGAAGCGGAGGATGTCCCTCTTCCTAGGGAGCCTAGGAGGGTACCTCACACTGACCCTCGGTGCAGGCTGGAAGGCCCACTGATAAGCCACAAAATGGAGAAGTTTGGGCAGACCAAGAAGAGGATCATTGTAATGAGAAGATGCAGGGTCTGTGCCAAGAACAATAGGAGATCTGAGACCAGATACTACTGCACCAAGTGCAAAATTCCTCTATGCAGGAATAACTGTTACGCCATCTACCACACAGTGCGGAAGTACTACTGATTTTGAGGGGTCCATTTGTACCGTATGCTCCAAGCCACACGCACGCACGCACACACACACACACATGTTCGCACGCACACACGCACGCACGCACACACACACATGTTCGCACGCACGCACGCACACACGCACGCACACACACACACACACACACACACATGTTCGCACACACGCACGCACGCACACACGCACGCACACACACACACACACATGTTCGCACACACGCACGCACGCACACACACACACACATGTTCGCACGCACACACGCACGCACACACACACCCAACCCCAAAAAGAAAAGTGTTCATCACATTGCTGTGGCTCAGAGGACTCACAGTACAGCAGTCAGCTTTGTGCTATGTGTCTCATGTATCCTGTGGAGGACAGTCTTCCTGTTGGAGCCTCTTGTTTCATCATGATGATGAGAGCCCACTTCATGGGCTTACAATAAAAAAGTGTGTAAAAAAATACTTTCTCAGTGTTTAATTCTTGTTTTTTTTCCCTCATTTGTTTGAAAACAAGTACTGTTAGTATGTCTGATGTCATTGAGGCCAGAAATAAAAGTCTCAGTAGACAGTTCTGCTCAAGAGAGAGGTCTGCACTAAAGTCTCTTTTTCTCAGAATTGTCTTTTTTCTGCTCCGTTTTTGGTGAAACGACTCATCTTTGTTTGCTAATAACTCAAGAACCGTAAAAGCGAAAAGCTTGCTCTTTGTTGCTGGTGAAAGTACACATTTTCCTCTTTCATTTGAATGCCTGTATGGCATTATCGTAATAGTACAACATGGGTTGTAGGCTTTGAAAGATGAGTCAAATTGGTCAAATAGATGGGCACTGGCCAACTGGAAAATGGATAACTGTGGGCATTCAATGTGTTAAGGAGAAAAAAAAGTTTTTTGAGAAAAAAAACATTTTTGAGAAAAAAAAACATTTTTGAGAAAAAAAAATTGAGAAAAAAAAATTTTTGAGAAAAAAAAAATTTGAGAAAAAAAAATTTGAGAAAAAAAATTTTTGAGAAAAAAAAATTGAGAAAAAAAAATGTGAGAAAAAAAATGTATGACACCAGCCGCGAGTCTGTACGACAAACGGTTCATGAGATGTAGAGGCACTTCCTGTTTGGCAAAGGGCACTTCCTGTTATAGAGGGGGCGGGGCTTAATCAATTACAGCACATCTCTATTGGCTGGAAAAAGACCAAAGTTGTGTGTGCATTTTAAAGTTTAAATCACGTTGCTAGGCAAAAGTATGGCAGAGTTAAGGGGATTCCAGACGGTACGCGGTCACCGCCTGCTAGTAATTCATTTTCAATGAGAGGCGGGCGGCTATTTCGTCCGCGCAGCGAAGTTTAGAGGCGGCGAGGCGAGCGGGCGCAGTCCCGTGAAAATCCCCGCGAGCGTGCTCGTTTGTGCATGCGTACGCGGGCGGTGAGAGATGGATTGTGTTCATCTTTGTGAAATACCGCGCAGCGTTTACTCAAAGAGCGAGTGTGTTAGTGTATCACCGCGGCGCGGTCCTCGCAGATCCAAGCGGGAGCCCCGGCGGCAACCGCTGTCCGTCTGTAGAGCGCCCTCATGTGGCGCCAAAGTTGTTTTTTTTTCGGAGTCCCCCATTCAAAGTCAATGGGGGTTTTTGAGCGTCGTTTTTTGCGAATTACATCGCAATCGTATCGCGGATCGGAAAGAAAAGTAATAGCACACCATTCCCGGCCGAGCCGCACATTTTGATGTATATATTGCGGGGGTGGCGTAAATCGTGCGGCAGTTATTACGTGCCGAAGTTTCCCCCGTTCTAAGTCAATGGGGTTTTTTGGCGTCGTTTTTTGCGAATTACGTCGCAATGGTAACGCGGATCGGAAAGAAAAGTAATAGCACACCATTCCCGGCCGAGCCGCACGTTTTGATGTATATATTGCGGCGGTGGCGTAAATCGTGCGGCACTTATTACGTGCCGAAATTTGCAAGAACATGACTGACTGACTGACTGACTGACTGACTTACTTACTTAAGTATGGCGGATTACAATAAGTGTTTTGCCATTGCATTGCATGGCAGGCACACTTAAATATGTATGTTTAACAACAATGAATATACAGACTATCAATATGGAATTCCGTAATGCATACATGTACAGTCCTACATTGTTTTTAAGGCTGGGAATGCAAGTGAAGGGACATCCACACTGACTTGGGTCTCACCCCACTGTGTATTTATATAAGTGCTGTCCACAGTGTTCACATCCATAGGGTTGCTCCCCAGTATGGCTTTTCTGGTGTTTTTTAAGGTTGAACATTTGAGAGAAGTGTTGTCCACACTGATCACACCCATAATGTTTCTCTCCTGTGTGAATTCTCTGGTGGGTTTTAAGGTTGGACAATTTAGAGAAGTGTTGTCCACACTGGTCACAGCCATACAGTTTCTCTCCAGTGTGAATTCTCTGGTGGCTTTCAAGGTCTCTCATTTCAGAAAAGTGTTGTCCACACTGATCACATCCATAGGGGTTCTCTTCTGTGTGAATTCTCTGGTGGGTTTTAAGGTTGGAAATTCGAGAGAAGTGTTGTCCACACTGATCACACCCATAAGGTTTCTCTCCTGTGTGAATTCTCTGGTGGGTTTTAAGGTTGGACAATTTAGAGAAGTGTTGTCCACACTGGTCACAGCCATAAGGTTTCTCTCCTGTGTGAATTCTCTGGTGGCTTTCAAGGTCTCTCTTTTTAGAAAAGTGTTGTCCACACTGATCACATCCATAGGGTTTCTCTCCTGTGTGAATTCTCTGGTGGGTTTTAAGGTTGGACAATTTAGAGAAGTGTTGTCCACACTGGTCACAGCCATAAGGTTTCTCTCCAGTGTGAATTCTCTGGTGGCTTTCAAGGTCTCTCTTTTCAGAAAAGTGTTGTCCACACTGATCACATCCATAGGGTTTCTCCCCAGTATGGATTTTCTGGTGTTTCTTAAGGTTGGACAACACAGAGAAGCGTTGTCCACACTGATCACATTCATATGGTTTCTCTCCTGTGTGAATTCTCTGGTGGGTTTTAAGGTTGGACAATTTAGAGAAGCGTTGTCCACACTGGTCACAGCCATAAGGTTTCTCTCCGGTGTGAATTCTCTGGTGGCTTTCAAGGTCTCTCTTTTCAGAAAAGTGTTGTCCACACTGATCACATCCATAGGGTTTCTCCCCAGTATGGATTTTCTGGTGTTTCTTAAGGTTGGACAACACAGAGAAGCGTTGTCCACACTGGTCACATTCATATGGTTTCTCTCCTGTGTGAATCTTCAGGTGGCTTTTAAGGACGAACAATGTAGAGAAGTGTTGTCCACACTGATCACACCCATACGGTTTCTCTCCTGTGTGAATTCTCTGGTGGATTTTAAGGGTGGACAACACAGAGAAGCGTTGTCCACACTGATCACATTCATATGGTTTCTCTCCTGTGTGAATTCTCTCGTGGGTTTTAAGGTTGGACATTTGAGAGAAGTGTTGTCCACACTGATCACACCCATAAGGTTTCTCTCCTGTGTGAATTCTCTGGTGGGTTTTAAGGTTTCTCTTTTCAGAAAAGTGTTGTCCACACTGGTCACAGCCATAAGGTTTCTCTCCAGTGTGAATTCTCTGGTGGCTTTCAAGGTTTCTCTTTTCAGAAAAGTGTTGTCCACACTGATCACATCCATAGGATTTCTCTCCTGTGTGAACTCTCTGGTGGGTTTTAAGGTTGGACATTTGAGAGAATAGTTGTCCACACTGATCACACCCATACGGTTTCTCTCCTGTGTGAATTCTCTGGTGGGTTTTAAGGCCGAACAATGTAGAGAAGCGTTGTCCACACTGATCACACCCATATGGTTTCTCTCCTGTGTGAATTCTCTGGTGGGTTTTAAGGGTGGACAACACAGAGAAGCGTTGTCCACACTGATCACATTCATATGGTTTCTCTGCTGTGTGAATTCTCTGGTGGATTTTAAGTTTGGAGATGCTAAGGAAGTGTTTTCCACACTGGTCACAGCAGTGTTGTTTTTGCTTAGCCAACCTCCTCTTTTCATTCACCTCTGGTAGGACAGGGAAGCCAGATTGATGATGCAACACTGGATTGGAAACAAAGACAAAAGAAGGTTTTTTGAGACTTGGACTTTAAAGTTGTTAAAGGACAACTTTGACACTTTCGACACTCACATAATTGTTCCTCACTAATGTTCATCATAAACAATATATATTACAATGTTTAATATTGCAATGGCTTCCATTATAGCACATATTGTGCATCGTATAAATATATACATCACATACTAAATACATACTATAATCATGTAAAATGTTGTCAAAGATACAGGTCAAATTACAAATAAACAAAATGTAAGATTAAGAATAAAATGTATATTGAGGAAACCCAACCGGGTGAAGGGAGGCAGAGTAAGTAACATACCAAGGTCTTTGTTTTCCTCCTGTTCATCAGAGTTGAGTTTGAGCGAGTTCATCTTATCCTGAAGTCTGGAGTCCACAGTCAGATCTGATCAGAAATGATAGACTTGTGGAAAAATGATACAGACCAACTCTTCTTATACTAGAGAGTCTGGGGTGAAAACACTAACTGCTCTGAATGAACAATAGAACCATCTCTCCACCAATCACAATCTAACATACTGTGCTCCACCCCTCCCAGACATGCTCTATTCAACCTTCTACAAAAGTGGTAACAACATTATCTATTTATGACTAAAATATCATCATATTAAACACTGCTTAATTTGCCAAATAACAGTATCAGTTGTTAAGATTGACAATATAAGTTGCCAATGAAACAGAAGTTATAAGTGTTGTCAAATGTTGTCATTTTATCAAATGGCCCCTTGCCTTTTTTCTAGTGTCTCCCTATATTTTTCTAGTGTCTCCCATATATTCCCTATAATAGGGAGACATAAAGGAAGTCTGATCTATCCAATCCATTTGTTTTGTTTTCATGTTATTACTAAAAGTTGAATAAACAGAATAACTTCTGTGGACTAATATCAATAGCACAAGTGACGGTGTAGAATTTCTTTGGCACAAGGACATTTCACGTTTTGGACTCAAGACTATTTAGACAAAATAAAAATTATCCATGTGTAATCAACAGCAAAGCTATGGAGGAAATAATATTGAGAAGGACAAATATGTTGAGATGAGTATATTTCAATATGCAGCAATTGGTAGTGGGGCTTGTTCCACATGTCCAGTTAATATCTTACATGGACAGTGAAAGTCTACTGAACACTAGAGCCAGATTTGACTGAAGCTTTAGCATCACACCACTATAATATATATATATATATATATATATATATATATATATATATATATATATATATATATATATATATATATACCGGTATATATATATCCTATTACAAAAAGGAACACCTTTTAATCCACATATGAGTGTCAGACTGTGGTCGTCGAAACACCTTCATAGGTGTTCTATGTAAAGTAATTAAAATATCAAAAACAACAAAAATGTATTGGCTGAATGTTATACTTATCATAGAGATAACAGTATTGAAACACAGTTTACCCCTATAATAATTATCTGAATTGAGCAGCTCTAACAATAACACTATATATATATATATCATTGAATAGGCACGAATATAAACTATGGGACAAATACAATCAATAACGTGGATATATTTACAGTGTCAACAGGATTCAACAATCTGAGCAGGAGTCAATAGAACAGACTCAAAGCAGCAATCTCTAATTCTATTCACCGGTTGAAAATCCCTGCCTTAACGTATAGATTAATAAAAAAATGAGAATTAAAAACTATTAACCACATGAACCCAATTGATTGAGCCAGCAACCCCAACCCCTTTTATTTTCTTTAGAATTGTATGTTGTATGTTTGCGTGTTACTGTATGCTTAATGTCTTATTATATTTTCTAGGTAGAACATGATACCAGACATGAGGAGATACGAGGTTTCTGCCCGACAGTGACAATATTTTAGTTCTTATGTTTCGAGGAAAATGTTAAGATAATAGCCATTTTGTTTAGAACTGATTGAAAATAACTTTGTACTGCAAGTTTAAGATACATTGACCAATCAAGACCCTATAGAAAACGAATTTGCACTGCTCCATCATCCGTGTCTTTGGGTGTGTGCTTTGTGGTAGATTAGCAGGCGTTATGTCCATGAATGGATTTGAATAGCTGGTCACGTTCACCTGATCATTGATCTCGCTTTGATCCACGTTGTCCCAGCCGCCGCTCGCCATGTCGTTTGTAGCGTGGCTTCCTCACAACGTCGTCAATAGAATTATTATTTCCCTCAGCCCACTCACTGTTGCAGACGGAAAGAATCCCGCGACGAGCCCCCAGTGTAACCTTTCCTGTCTTCGCCTCCAGACTTATCAAAACCGGCAGACACAGGGGAACTGAATTCCATTCAATTCCACGGCCGAAGTTAACACTATAACACTTAATCCGTAATCCGTTATTAACTTCGGGGTACAACCCAACGTGTAACTATTTTCCCGTTGCACTGTGGTGAATTAACAGTCACTTTTAATCAGGCAAAGTTTGTTTATTATATCTTCTTCAGTATCGTGAACAATTTCTCCAAATTCTTTCAGAATCACGGAACCAGGTAGAAACAGCTTTGGTGAATGACAGCTGTTCTTTATTCAGTGTTTATAGTATATGTGACTGTTCATAACAGCAATTATCTTAATTTATCTTGTAAAAGTGACATATCCTCCTACATTACAAGGTGTTATTGCCTTGTAGCATATTTCATGTGATTGACTGAAATTACTACACACAAACCACAGCTCAAACCTCTTGATATTGAATGTTTATTTAAAAAAGTCCAAAGAAATTTCAATGAGTTACATTGCTGTTGTCCAAGACACAAAATGTGTTTTTTATAAATAAGGGGAGCAAAAATATTACACCATTTAACACAATGGTGTCAGTGATTATATGCACACTGTGATCATTTGGTTTCATAAACTAACATGCTAAGCTTTCAAAGCTATTCACATTGAGCATGTACTTAAAAAAACAGCTGTTTTCACTAGTTTTGTGCGACGGTCTTGTATGATGAAGCAGGGCAAAAGACATGAGGATATACAAGGTTTCTGCCCGACATTGACAATATTTTAGTGCTTATGTTTTTCGAGGAAAATGTTGAGATAATAGCCATTTTGTTTAGAACGGATTGAAAATAACTTTGTACTGCAAGTTTAAGATACATTGACCAATCAAGACCCTATAGAAAACAGCTTTGGTGAATGACAGCTGTTATTTATTCAGTGTTTATAGTATATGTGACTGTTCATAACAGCAATCATCTTAATTTATCTTGTAAAAGTGGCATCTCCTCCTACATTACAAGGTGTTATTGACTGAAATTACTACACACAAACCACAGCTCAAATCTCTTGATATTGAATGTTTATTTAAAAAAAGAGTAAAGTACAAGTCAAAAGAAATTTCAATGAGTTACATTGCTGTTGTCCAAGACACAAAATGCACCAATCCTATGTGATTTGCAAAAGATGCAAAAGATCACACCATTTAACACAATGGTGTCAGTGATTATATGCACACTGTGATCATTTAGTTTCATAAACTAACATACTAAGCTTTCAAAGCTATTCACATTGAGCATGTACTTAAAAACTAAAATCAACTATATACAGTATAAAAAGTATAAATAAAACTGGTAAGCACCTTTGTCCAATAAACACTAAGAGTGGAGACAATAGAACAATATCATCCACGTCTGCTGTTTGTTGAACAACAGCTGTGACATTCTAAGATAGAGCATGCAATGTCTATCTTTGTTGTGAAATGCTGACATTTCAGCAAGTCAATGGGTATAATATGAATGAATATGTATGTTTAACAACAATGACTATCAATATGGAATTCCTTAATGCATACATGTACAGTCCTACATTATTTTTAAGGCTGGGAATGCAAGTGAAGGGACATCCACACTGACTTGGGTCTCACCCCACTGTGTATTTATATAAGTATATATTTATAAGTGCTGTCCACAGTGTTCACGTCCATAGGGTTGCTCCCCAGTATGGCTTTTCTGGTGTTTTTTAAGGTTGGACAATTTAGAGAAGTGTTGTCCACACTGGTCACACCCATAAGGTTTCTCTCCTGTGTGAATTCTCTGGTGGGTTTTAAGGTTGGACAACACAGAGAAGCGTTGTCCACACTGATCACACCCATACGGTTTCTCCCCAGTATGGATTTTCTGGTGTTTTTCAAGGTCTCTCTTTTCAGAAAAGTGTTGTCCACACTGATCACATCCATATGGTTTCTCTCCTGTGTGAATTCTCTGGTGGGTTTTAAGGTTGGACATTTGAGAGAAGTGTTGTCCACACTGATCACACCCATAAGGTTTCTCGCCTGTGTGAATTCTCTGGTGGATTTTAAGGGTGGACAACATAGAGAAGCGTTGTCCACACTGATCACATTCATATGGTTTCTCTCCTGTGTGAATCTTCAGTGGCTTAAGGCCGAACAATGTAGAGAAGTGTTGTCCACACTGATCACATCCATATGGTTTCTCCCCAGTATGGGTTTTCTGGTGTCTTTTAAGGTTGGACAACACAGAGAAGTGTTGTCCACACTGATCACACCCATACGGTTTCTCTCCTTTGTGAATTCTCTGGTGGGTTTTAAGGGTGGACAACAAAGAGAAGCGATGTCCACACTGATCACACCCATATGGTTTCTCTCCTGTGTGAATTCTCTGGTGGGTTTTAAGGGTGGACAACACAGAGAAGCGTTGTCCACACTGATCACATTCATATGGTTTCTCTGCTGTGTGAATTCTCTGATGGATTTTAAGTTTGGAGATGCTAAGGAAGTGTTTTCCACACTGGTCACAGCAGTGTTGTTTTTGCTTAGCCAACCTTCTCTTTTCATTCACCTCTGGTAGGACAGGGAAGCCAGATTGATGATGCAACACTGGATTGGAAACAAAGACAAAAGAAAGATTTTTGATCATGATCGGCTTCTGTGTTTCCAGCATAGTTTAGGCCAGGGATATTGATGATGATGGTTAAATAAAATATTGTAATTACCATGCATATACCGGTATGTGACTTTGTTATGGTCCGACTCAAAGTTGTGTCATGAGATATAGTCGGCCCTTGGGTGTTTTAATACTTTCTAATGTGGGCTAAATGAAAACAAGTGTGGACACCCCTGGTGTAGGGAAAACTATTTAAAAAGTAGACTGGAATCAGGTTAGAAAATGGACAAGCCACTAAAGCAAAGGTTTTCAAACCTTTTGTCCAGGTCTATATTTATTGTCCATTTGAGCCAGGGACCACCCTTTGGTGAGATTTAGCCTCTCTGACCCAAAACGTAGAATAATTTGTTACCGGTTGGATAAAGATTCTTTCCTCAATTCCATGCTGTATTGACGTTGGCATGTTGGTAACAATAATTGAACTATTGATAGCTTATAATGAAACCAAAAGGTTTCCCCTAACACACGCACACACACACAAAGGGTCCATGTGGGTTTCATGTTACACTCTCGGGAGATCTATAAGGGTCCATTACCAACTCTCCGTCATTTAGCTGGGGACCACCTGGAACCCCCTCAGGGACCACGGGTGGTCCCCGGACCACCGGTTGAAAATCCCTGCCTTAACGTATAGATTAATACAACAATGAGATTATGAGAATAAAAACTATTAACCACATGAACCCAAGTGATTGAGCCAGCAGTAGTCTCCATGTCTCTATGTCTAGGTCCCTCTTGATTTTGCTCTACACACTATATCATTGCCAAATTGATAAATGGAGTGTATTGCAATGCAACTTGCTGCAATACAAAGCTTGTAGATCTGCTATTTTCACACAATGTCAATACAACTGGCATTGAAACATCAGAACGGAGTCATTAGTAGTAGTTTTAGTTTAGAGCTTTAACGACTGTGAACAGCATTACACTAAATCAGGGAGGTAAAACAGCTTTATTAAAATAATAGCTTTTGGTTTTCAGTAGGTAGGCTAATCATGTCTCATAACTATCTACAGTGATTAATCTCACAGCAGAAAACATCCAAAGATTTTGCGAGTGAAGCTGGACATCCAAGTAGTTTTTTTTTTCTCAATAATTCCTTGGTGTAAAAGTAAAACAAACCTTTTGTAAAAGCTTCAATTTAGTCTCAGGTGTATGTAAAGGCAGTCTAATTCCACATGCTGGATGTGGTGTTAATTGGCCAATTCATCAGAGCTATAAGTCATCCTTTGTGCTTTACAGTCTTGCATTTTCTTACAGGAGGATAATGTTAATCATGGCAATCTGCTCCATTGAGGACAAAATGTATGCATCTTTATAGCTGCATTTGAATGTGTCAGTGAATCAAAGCAATATGGTCCATCGATGAGTGAATGGTTTCTCTCATTCAAGCACACACACACACACACACACACACACACACACACACACACACACACACACACACACACACACACACACACACACAAACACACACACAGATAGTGGGTACTGGTACATCCTCGCATTCTAAATTAGGGTACAGATATAGGGCAAAGTTTGAGATCCCATCAAGTTCATCCCACCAAGAAAAGTATTACCAAGTCCTTTTATTTATCAGATTCCTGACTGCGTTCTCTATGCTGATTGGATAATCACAATCTGTTTAATAATACATACAAAAAGGAGGGACAAAAAATCAATCACGGAGGGTTTATTTGTCACTCACCTAGTACAATACGTAACATGTTGATGGGAAATGTTCTGCAAAGTGATAACACAATTATGGCTACTACAACGGCAATCATGAATATACAAGAAATCCAAATGCGTTTTTGTTTAGCAGACTTAAAAACAACATTGGGTCATCATGTTCATCACGTCTCTGATACTGTCTAATTAAACACTGTTCACAATATTTAATTGTCAAAGTGTGTGTGTTTCATTTAGGCTAATTAAAACATTTATTTTGAATTGACCACAATAAGTCCTGAGTGAATTATATGGTGTGTAGTTAAGGGATGTTTGTCTAAATTTACTCTGACACTGGTCACAGTTGTATGTTTGTGTCTCCGGTGTGAATTCTTCTGTGTCGTTTAAGGCTTGCCATTTGAGAGAAGTGTTGTCCACAATGGTCACATCCATAGGGTTTCTCTCCAGTGTGAATTCTCTGGTGGGTTTTAAGGTTGGACATTTGAGAGAAGTGTTGTCCACACTGATCACACCCATAAGGTTTCTCTCCAGTGTGAATTCTCTGGTGGATTTCAAGGTTGGGCATTTGAGAGAAGTGTTGTCCACACTGGTCACAGCCATAAGGTTTCTCTCCAGTGTGAATTCTCTGGTGGGTTTCTAGGTTGGGCATTTGAGAGAAGTGTTGTCCACACTGATCACATCCATAGGGTTTCTCCCCAGTATGGGTTTTCTGGTGTCTTTTAAGGTTGGACAACAAAGAGAAGCGTTGTCCACACTGATCACATTCATATGGTTTCTCTCCTGTGTGAATCTTCAGGTGGCTTTTAAGGCCGAACAATGTAGAGAAGTGTTGTCCACACTGATCACATCCATATGGTTTCTCCCCAGTATGGGTTTTCTTGTGTCTTTTAAGGTTGGACAACACAGAGAAGTGTTGTCCACACTGATCACACCCATACGGTTTCTCTCCTTTGTGAATTCTCTGGTGGATTTTAAGGGTGGACAACAAAGAGAAGCGATGTCCACACTGATCACACCCATATGGTTTCTCTCCTGTGTGAATTCTCTGATGGGTTTTAAGGGTGGACAACACAGAGAAGCGTTGTCCACACTGATCACATTCATATGGTTTCTCTGCTGTGTGAATTCTCTGATGGATTTTAAGTTTGGAGATGCTAAGGAAGTGTTTTCCACACTGGTCACAGCAGTGTTGTTTTTGCTTAGCCAACCTTCTCTTTTCATTCACCTCTGGTAGGACAGGGAAGCCAGATTGATGATGCAACACTGGATTGGAAACAAAGACAAAAGAAAGATTTTTGAGACTTGGACTTTAAAGTTGTTAAAGGACAACTTTGACACTCACATAATTGGTCCTCACTAATGTTCATCATTAGCAATATATTACAATGTTTAATATTGCAATGGCTTCCATTATAGCACATATTGTGCATCGTATAAATACATAAATCACATACTAAATACATACTATAATCATGTAAAATGTTGTCAAGATCCATATGACTTACCTTAAAAACATTTAATGTTGTTAAGGGATGTATTACATCCCATAACATAATAGTATTGTGTGCATGTCAGACTTCAGTAATACTATTTTTATGTTGATGAAACGGTGGTGCATAGAAGAAATTACCTTCATCTAATCTGCATCAAAGATACAGGTCAAATTACAATTAAACTAAATGTAAGATTAAGAATAAAATGCATATTGAGGAAACCCAACAGGGTGAAGGGGGGCAGAGTAAGTAACATACCAAGGTATTTGTTTTCCTCCTGTTCATCAGAGTTGAGTTTGAGCGAGTTCATCTTATCCTGAAGTCTGGAGTCCACAGTCAGATCTGATCAGAAATGATTGATATCCTGGAAGACTTGTGGAGAAATGACACAGACCAACTCTTCTTATACTAGAGAGTCTGGGGTTAGGTAGCACAAACTGCTCTGAATGATTGGCCAAATACAACAATAGAACCATCTCTCCACCAATCACAATCTAGCATACTGTGCTCCACCCCTCCCTCCTCCCCCAGACATGCTCTATGCAACCTTCTACAAAAGTGCTAACAACATTATCTATTCATGACTAAAATATCAATATATTACACTGCTTAATTTGCCAAATAACAGTATCAGTTGTTAAGATTGACAATATAACTTGCCAATGAAACACAGAGGTTATAAGTGTTGTCAAATGTTGTCTTTTTATCAAATGCCCCCTTGCCTTTTCTAGTGTTCTAGTGTTTCCCTATATTTTTCTAGTGTCTCCCATATATTCCCTATAATAGGGAGACATAAAGGAAGTCTGATCTATCTAATCCATTTGTTTTGTTTTCATGTTATTACTAAAAGTTGAATAAATAGAATAACTTCTGTGGACTATATCAATAGCACAAGTGACGGTGTAGAATTTCTTTGGCACAATCCTTGTGCCACAAGGACATTTCACGTTTTGGACTCAAGACTATTTAGACAAAATAAAAATTATCCATGTGTAATCAACAGCAAAGCTATGGAGGAAATAATATTGAGAAGGAAAAATATGTTGAGATGAGTATATTTCAATATGCAGCAATTGGTAGTGGGGCTTGTTCCACATGTCCAGTTAATATCTAACATGGACAGTGAAAGTCTACTACTGAACACTAGAGCCAGATTTGACTGAAGCTTTAACATCACACCACTATAACATATATATATATATATATATATATATATTATATATATACTATTACAAAAAGGAACACCTTTTAATCCACATATGAGTGTCAGACTGTGGTCGTCGAAACACCTTCATAGGTGTTCTATGTAAAGTAATTAAAATATCAAAAACAACAAAAATGTATTGGCTGAATGTTATACTTATCATAGAGATAACAGTATTGAAACACAGTTTACCCCTATAATAATTATCTGAATTGAGCAGCTATAGGCCGTGAAGCACAGGACGAGGTGGCCTGGGTGAAGGAGACGCTGATATCATCAGGAGAACTGGTTCCTTGTGGTGGAACTTCTCCAGAGCTCTGAAGCACAGAGGAAGAGGCAGTGATCTGAGGGTTGGAGGACAGGGTTAATATTAGTTAATTACAACTAATTAAAAATTAACTGAAATGGATCATTACAGAAAAGTAAGAAAAGGAAGCTCATTCTGATTACAAAACTAAGAAAAACTAAGTAGAATCATACACTAATCGTACTTGGTTTTAATTCTTTGTTAATATTGCACCATTCAAATATTTGAATTGGATGTGAAATATTCCAATGTGTTAACTATGCTATATATATGCATGTTGTCAAGTATCTTCAAAAAATAATAAATAAAAACAAATTAAACCCAGTAGTCTTAAAAATAAACTAAACTAAGTCTGTGTATACCTCTGTATTTGCATACCATTTTATTTTGCATCACGACGATAGTTTTCTTATTTTCTCTGCATAGTACTGTCTGTCATTCAATGTTATATGAGGTAAAAAAATATCTACATTTAAATAAGTCTAGCGCTTACCTGAGCTTATCCTTTTAGTTGAACTTGTACCAGTGAACTGTCATGAAAGTATTTGTTCTATGCAAACTTCTAAACTATTCTTTCAATCAATACTAATCTATCAAACCCACTTTAAAAACTAGTCGAAAACTAAACTGAGATTGATTGTAAACAAAAAAGTAACCAAGGAAAACATGCAAAACTCTACTAACCTTAGTGGAGGTCCTGGTATCATCAGAAGAAGTGTCCTGTGTAGAAGCTGCAGAGGTCAGCAGTGCAGATGAAGGAGGTCTAACAGCAGCAGAGGTGAAGGTCAACATGCTCTGGATGAGGCTCTTTCTCTGTGGTTGACTCGTCATGGTTAGCTGTAGTAATGACACAACCACTGTTCTGTGCTTTTATATACTGTGTGAGAGGACGTTGTTGAAGACCTTATGCAAAACAGGTGGGTGTGGTCTTGTCTATTGTTATCATCAAGTATCTGTCCTACACATTGAATTGATTGGTGTGTGTGTGTGTGTGTGTGTGTGTGTGTGTGTGTGGGGGGGGGGGGGGGGGGGGGGTCAATTAACCATTGGGGGACAAAGTACTCAACCCTATATAGGCCTACTTGAGTCAAAGTATAGATAGGCCTACTGTACGACTGGTCAACTTTCAAGTAAAGGATGCTTAATCAAACCTTTCCTTGAGTATAGAAAAATTGCTTTAAAAAGAATCATTCGAAAGCTGAAAGCTTTTAAATACATAATCGTATAAAAAATAAAACATTCAGAAGAATGTAATTATGATCGGCTTCTGTGTTTCCAGCATAGTGTAGGCCCTTGGGTGTTTTAATACTTTCTAATGTGGGCTAAATGAAAAAAGTGTGGACACCTCTGGTGTATGAAAACAGTTAACAAGTAGACTGGAATCAGGGTAGAAAATGGACAAGTCCCTAAAGCAGATTTAGCCTCTCAGACCCAGAACGTAGAATAATTTGTTACCGGTTGGACAAAGATTTTGTCCACAATTCCATGCTGTATTGATGTTGGCATGTTGGTAACAATAATTGAACTATTGATAGCTTAAAATGAAACCAAATGGACCCCTAACACACACACACACACACACACACACACACACACACACACACACACACACACACACACACACCAAGGGTCCATGTGGGTTTCATTTTACACTCTCAGGAGATCTATAAGGGTCCATTTGGTTACCAACTCTCCGTCATTTAGCTGGGGATCACCAGGGACCACGGGTGGTCCCCGGACCACCGGGTGAAAATCCCTATCTTAACGCATAGATTAATAAAACAGTGAGAATAAAAACTATTAACCACATGAACCCAAGTGATTGAGCCAGCAGTAGTCTCCATGTCTCTATGTCTAGGTCCCTCTTGATTTTGCTCTACACACTATATCGTTGCCAAATTGTTAATTGGAGTGTATTGCAATGCAACTTGCTGCAATATAGAGCTTGTAGATCTGCTATTTTCACACAATGTCAATACAACTGGCATTGAAACATCAGAACTGAGTCATTAGTAGTAGTTTTAGTTTAGAGCTTTAACGACTGTGAACAACATTACAATAAAGCAGGGAGGTAAAACAGCTTTATTAAAATAATAGCTTTTGGTTTTCAGTAGGTAGGCTAATCATGTCTCATAACTATCTACAGTGATTAATCTTAAAGCAGAAAACATCTAAAGATTTGAGAGTGAAGCTGGACATACAAGTATTTTTTTTTCTCAATAATTCCTTGGTGTAAAAGTAAAACAAACCTTTTGTAAAAGCTTCAATTTAGTCTCAGTTGTACGTAAAGGCAGTCTAATTCCACAGGAGTATGCTGGATGTGGTGTTAATTGGCCAATTCATCAGAGCTAGAAGTCATCCTTTGTGCTTTACAGTCTTGCATTCACTTACAGGAGGATAATGTTAATCACGCCAATCTGCTCCATTTTGGACAAAATGTATGCATCTTTATAGCTATGCATTTGGATGTGTCAGTGAATCAAAGCAATATGGTCCATTGATGAGTGAATGGTTTCTCTCACACACACACACGCACGCACGCACACACGCGCGCGCACACACACACACACACACACACACACACACACACACACACACACACACACACACACACACACACACACACACACACACAGTAGCCTACATTTATTATGGGCAATTATGATTACATACTTAAATCTGGTAAAATGTGACTTTTCTGGAATGTAGAAAAGTAAGCTAAAATGGCCCAACACAGGAGAACAGTTGTTTATCATCTTCATCATCAATAAAAATAGACTTGCCAGAGGAAGTAATACAAATCTCAGATATATGAGGGTGATATGACTTCCACCACAACACTGAGTTAAATGTATGTGGAAATTTCTATGTGAGATCCCAGAGTAGAATGCTAAGATATATTAACAACTAGAGAGGATTCTAGTACAGTACAGTGATACCCTGACAGACATACAAATTAGTCATGGCCACCTTCACCTTCAAGCACATCAAGAAAAATCACAAAATCATTCAATGGAGAGAAAAAAGTATCTGACTATGCCTATGTGTCTATTGCCGCACACTGATCTGATCCACTATAGATGTTAAATTAATATTTTAAATTCAGTAGTGAACATTCACTGGAGTATTGTAAGGCAACTTTGCATATTTTGATCCCAGATCCAACATGACGTTGAAGTGTGTTTTGATAATTCAGTAGTGGACATTCACTGGAGTAGGTATTGTGGGGAAACTTTGCAGATTTTGCACCCAGACATCATGGTACAGAATGCCCAGTTAACAAACTACTATGTTTCCTGTAGTTTCAGTCAGAGTGGCTCCCTGAAGAGAGTACAAAGTCAAGTTTTTACGAAACTTTAAAATGTGAATATATATGGCCCCCCATCCAGTATAGAATAAACTTGGCAGTGAAGACACATGATTAAAGTTTCAAGAGTTTTATTGTTTCATCTTGCATACAAGTATAGTAAACATAGTGTTTTGGTTCCTTACACTTGGTAGCACAATAATAAAAAAGTAACAAAGAAATAATGATAAGGGAAGAATAGAATGCAGATGCACCAAAGACAAAAGAAAAAACAGCACGGTTTCTACTTCCTGAGGTCCATGTCTTCAATTACACACTTTAAATTCTAAACAAATGAAGGCTGAAAAGACACTTTGTTCAGTAAAAGAAGCAATGCAATTATAATGTTGTTTTTGTTAAACAAACTACAGGTCATATTATGTTCCATACAGTGCAACTACAAGCCTGCATGCTCCACACATTAGGCCTGTAAAATACAGAGACGACCGGGTTTGCTCTTGAAAATCTCGATAATTGCATCATGGTCCAAACCTTCGGGTCAGGTCTCTCTCAAACTCCAGCAGACACATAGGTTGTTGAGCACTATATATCTGCTTGCCGTTTGTATTCTTTTGACGCTAGAACATAGGCGTTGAACGTTGCATCTTGTCATTGGTAGCGTAACTAACGCCTTTAGGAAAGAATTGACGCCTGGGAAAACATCCTGTTTACATGTGTCCAAAACCCTGATTAGGCTCCCAAAGGCTTGCTTTCCTATATGCACAAATTGGGAAAGCTCTTCTTCTGTGACACTGGCCCAAAGCTTTCCAGAGAGATTTAGACTATTTGTCATTTCCTTTATATCATCGCCACGGGGTGTTGTCAGGAAAAGTTCAGCTGATCTCATGAAACCATGCGTGTCATTTTGGAACATGGCGTTCAACTCGTTCAGTTGATAGTCCACTATCTGGTTTATCATGGTGCGCAAATCATCATCGCACTTGACTATTGTTCGATATCCCACTGAACTAGTCACTTCGCAAACCCAGGAAGAGGACATCTGATATGTACGAGTTCGCACAGCTACGTCCCAATTGTCAAAGTCATTAAACTTCAATATCTCATTCGTTTTTGCCAGGATGCTCAGATATCCGTGGCGGCAGCTATCCTTTGACCTCAGATTTGACAGGGATTTCTTGAGAGCTCCAATTAAATTTACGGTGTCTGACACCTTTTTGTTGGTAGACTGCAGACTGCTGTTCGCACTTTCAGAAATACTGAACAGGTTTGCAAAGAGGACGAGAAGGAAAACAAATGTCTTTGTTTGTATCTGTTGAAACAATACAACCGCTTTTATGCTCTCATAGTCCTCCCCATCTTGGTTGTGCTAAGGTAAGTTTTAATGAGCTTATGAAGCCCCCAGTAAACCCTGTGAAAGTATTTCTTCTCTCATCATGGGCCCCACTTCAAACAGGCCAGAGCCCCCAAACTGAAATACAATTGATACACATACACACACACACACACACACACACACACACACACACACACACACACACACACACAGTAGCCTACATTTATTATGGGCAATTATGATTACATACTTAAATCTGGTAAAATGTGACTTTTCTGGAATGTAGAAAAGTAAGCTAAAATGGCCCAACACAGGAGAACAGTTGTTTATCATCTTCATCATCAATAAAAATAGACTTGCCAGAGGAAGTCTTGCCAGAGGAAGTAATACAAATCTCAGATATATGAGGGTGATATGACTTCCACCACAACACTGAGTTAAATGTATGTGGAAATTTCTATGTGAGATCCCAGAGTGGTAGCCAGATAAGACGACCTCTTTTCAAGTCGACCTTAGTCGCGGAAAAGTCACTCGGGAAGTGTCGACCCCCATTCTAGGAAATCACGACCTAAAAAATTGGAAGTGTCAACCCCAGTATAGGGAATCCCCGACCTCATGAAAATCAAGAAAATTGGAAATCTCATCCCATTATATGAAATTATATGAAATCCCGACCCGAATATTTTCTCCCAGCACGCAGCAGCTTTGTGAGACACAGAGGGGAGACTGAGAGGGAGAGAGAAGTTTAGGCGTTCTCTGTTTGAAAGAGAAAATATTATAACCTCTCTCTCTCCCCATCTTTCATTGCTGTGACTCATTTACAGCTTTTCACAGTTATTGTCCACATACAAATTAGTCATGGCCACCTTCACCTTCAAGCACATCAAGAAAAATCACAAAATCATGGAAATGTGTGCTTGAGAATGGCCTGAACGTTATGTCCAGACATCACAGAGGGCCCATTGAACCCCAGCCCCGATACACAAGTCTTTGTCCAGCTCAAAGTGTGAGAGGACGTTGTTGAAGACCTTATGCAAAACAGGTGGGTGTGGTCTTGTCTATTGTTATCATCAAGTATCTGTCCTACACATTGAATTGATTGGTGTGTCTGGGGGGGGGGGGTCAATTAACCATTTGGGGACAAAGTACTCAACCCCTATAGGCCTACTTGAGTCAAAGTATAGATAGGCCTACTGTACGACTGGTCAACTTTCAAGTAAAGGATGCTTAATCAAACCACTCCTTGAGTATAGAGAAATTGCTTTAAAAAGAATCATTCAAAAGTGAATGCTTTTAAATACACAATCATATAAAAAATAAAACATTCAGAAGAATATAATTATGCTCGGCTTCTGTGTTTCCAGTATAGTGTAGGCCAGGGATGTTGATGATGATGGTTAAATAAAATATTGTAATTGCCATGCCGGTATGTGACTTTGTTATGGTCCGACTGAAAGTTGTGTCATGAGATATAGTCGTCCCTTGGGTGTTTTAATACTTTCTAATGTGGGCTAAATGAAAAAAGTGTGGACACCCCTGGTGTAGGGAAAAATAATTTAAAAAGTAGACTGGAATCAGGGCAGACAATGGACAAGCCCCTAAAGCAGAGGGTTTCAAACGTTTTGTCCAGGTATATATTTATTGTCCATTTGAGCCAGGGACCACCCTTTGGTGAGATTTAGCCTCTCAGACCCAAAACGTAGAATAACACAAACACACACACACACACACACACACATTTTACACTCTCAGGAGATCTATAAGGGTCCATTTGGTTACCAACTCTCCGTCATTTAGCTGGGGACCACCTGGAACCCCCTCAGGGACCACGGGTGAAAATCCCTACCTTAACGTATAGATTAATAAAACAGTGAGAATAAAAACTATTAACCACATGAACCCAAGTGATTGAGCCAGCAGTAGTCTCCATGTCTCTATGTCTAGGTCCCTCTTGATTTTGCTCTACACACTATATCGTTGCCAAATTGTTAATTGGAGTGTATTGCAATGCAACTGCAATACAGAGCTTGTAGATCTGCTATTTTCACACAATGTCAATACAAGTGGCGTTAAGAAATACGCCGCTTTGATTCACTGACACATTCAAATGCATAGCTATAACGATGCATACATTTTGTCCACAATGGAGCAGATTGGCGTGATTAACTTTATCCTCCTGTAAGTGAATGCAAGACTGTAAAGCACAAAGGATGACTTATAGCTCTGATGAATTGGCCAATTAACACCACTAGTTGTTGAGAAATACCTTATCATAAAACAACACATAGTCAGTGGGAGAGTCGTTCTCACATGCCCTGGTTAGTTCTCACCTATCTGGTGCGGCATATTAGCATCATCATGAGGGGTTGTTCCTACAGGCGTGGCATAGTGGGTACATGGTGGGTAAATTAATACATCCTGGCATTCTAAATGAGGGTACAGATATAGGGCAAAGTTTGAGATCCCATCAAGTTCATCCCACCAAGAAAAGTATTACCAGGTCCTTTTATTAATCAGATTCATGACTGCGTTCTCTATGCTGATTGGATAATCATGATCTGTTTAATAATACATACAAAAAGGAGGGACAAAAAAAATCAATCATGAAGGGTTTATTTGTCACTCACCTAGTACAATACGTAACATGTTGATGGGAAATGTTCTGCAAAGTGATAACACAACGCACAATGCAATATAACAACATTGAATTATGGCTACTACAACGGCAATCATGATTATACAAGAAATCCAAATGCGTTTTTTAGCAGACTTAAAAACAACATTGGGTCATCATGTTACGTTTCTGATACAGTTTAATTAAACACTGTTCATCACAGTATCTAATTTTCAAAGTATGTGTGTGTGTGTTTCTTTAGGCAAATTACAAAAATATATTTTGAATTGACCACAATAAGTCCTGCGTGAATTATATGGTTTGTAGTTAAGGGATGTTTGTCTAAATTTACTCTGACACTGGTCACAGTTGTATGTTTGTTTCTCCGGTGTGAATTCTTCTGTGTTGTTTAAGGCTGTCCAGTCGAGAGAAGTGCTGTCCACACTGGTCACATCCATAGGGTTTCTCTCCAGTGTGAATTCTCTGGTGTGTTTTAAGGTGGGCCATGTGTGCGGCAAATCCAGTGTGCAGCATTTAGCTGGGGACCACCTGGAACCCCCTCAGGGACCACGGGTGGTCCCCGGACCACCGGTTGAAAATCCCTGCCTTAACGTATAGATTAATAAAACAATGAGAATAAAAAACTATTAACCACACAAACCCAATTGATTGAGCCAGTATAGTCTCCATGTCTCTATGTCTAGGTCCCTCTTGATTTTGCTCTACACACTATCATTGCCAAATTGTTAATTGGAGTTTATTGCAATGCAACTTGCTGCAATACAGAGCTTGTAGATCTGCTATGTTCACGCAATGTCAATACAACTGGCATTGAAAAATCAGAACTGAGTCATTAGTAATAGTTTTAGTTTAGAGCTTTAACGACTGTGAACAACATTACAATAAAGCAGGGAGGTAAAACAGCTTTATTAAAATAATAGCTTTTGGTTTTCAGTAGGTAGGCTAATCATGTCTCATGACTATCTACAGTGATTAATCTTAAAGCAGAAAACATCTAAAGATTTGAGAGTGAAGCTGGACATCCAAGTATTTTTTTCCCTCAATAATTCCTTCGTGTAAAAGTAAAACAAACCTTTTGTAGAAACTTCAATTTAGTCTCAGTTGTATGTAAAGGCAGTCTAATTCCACAAGAGCATGCTGGATGTGGTGTTAATTGGTCAATTCATCTAGCTATAAGTCATCCTTTGTGCTTTACAGTCTTGCATTAACGTACAGGAGGATAATGTTAATCACGCCAATCTGCTCCATTGTGGACAACATTTATGCATCTTTATAGCTTTAAACACACACACACACACGCACGCACGCACGCACACACACACACACACACACACACACACACACACACACACACACACACACAGACACACACAGACAAACACACACACAGTAGCCTACATTTATTTTGGGCAATGCTATGATTACATACTTAAAGGACAACTTTGTTTTTTTACAACAAGGGTTCATATTTTAGAATGTAATTAGAGAAAAGAAAAGGTGAGTGTTAAAATGTTTTCATTTCCTTCGTTCTATTGTTTTATCGCGTTTACCGTGCTAAAATGTGGGGCATGCGTAAGCATGGGGGCATGCATACAAGTAGCTAAATATGTCTTTTTAGACAAAATAAGACAGCAGTTTCTTTATTGCTATTTACAGTATCAGTATATATTACCAAAAAAAGTAACGCTACCCAACACTGGGTGTTGTGTGCTTGTAAATTTGCTGTTTTCACTAGTTTTGTGCGACGGTCTTGTTGAAGCAGGGCAACAGACATGAGGAGATACGAGGTTTCTGCCCAACAGTGACAATATTTTAGTTCTTATGTTTCGAGGAAAATGTTGAGATAATAGCCATTTTGTTTAGAACTGATTGAAAATAACTTTGTACTGCAAGTTTAAGATACATTGACCAATCAAGACCCTATAGAAAACGAATTTGCACTGCTCCATCATCCGTGTCTTTGGGCAGATTAGCAGGCGTTATGTCCATGAATGGATTTGAATAGCTGGTCACGTTCACCTGATCATTGATCTCGCTTTGATCCACGTTGTCCCAGCCGCCGCTCGCCATGTCGTTTGTAGCGTGGCTTCCTCACAACGTCGTCAATAGAATTATTATTTCCCTCAGTCCACTCACTGTTGCAGACGGAAAGAATCCCGCGACGAGCCCCCAGTGTAACCTTTCCTGTCTTCGCCTCCAGACTTATCAAAACCGGCAGACACAGGGGAACTGAATTCCATTCAATTCCACGGCCGAAGTTAACACTATAACACTTAATCCGTAATCCGTTATTAACTTCGGGGTACAACCCAACGTGTAACTATTTTCCCGTTGCACTGTGGTGAATTAACAGCCACCTTTAATCAGGCAAAGTTCGTTTATTATATCTTCTTCAGTATCGTGAACAATTTCTCCAAATTCTTTCAGAATCACGGAACCAGGTAGAAACAGCTTTGGTGAATGACAGCTGTTCTTTATTCAGTGTTTATAGTATATGTGACTGTTCATAACAGCAATTATCTTAATTTATCTTGTAAAAGTGACATATCCTCCTACATTACAAGGTGTTATTGCCTTGTAGCATATTTCATGTGATTGACTGAAATTACTACACACAAACCACAGCTCAAACCTCTTGATATTGAATGTTTATTTAAAAAAAGACTAAAGTACAAGTCCAAAGAAATTTCAATGAGTTACATTGCTGTTGTCCAAGACACAAAATGCACCCATTCTATGTGATTTTTTTTTATAAATAAGGGGAGCAAAAATATTACACCATTTAACACAATGGTGATTATATGCACACTGTGATCATTTGGTTTCATAAACTAACATGCTAAGCTTTCAAAGCTATTCACATTGAGCATGTACTTAAAAAAACAGCTGTTTTCACTAGTTTTGTGCGACGGTCTTGTATGATGAAGCAGGGCAAAAGACATGAGGAGATACAAGGTTTCTGCCCGACATTGACAATATTTTAGTGCTTATGTTTCGAGGAAATGTTGAGATAATAGCCATTTTGTTTAGAACGGATTGAAAATAACTTTGTACTGCACGTTTAAGATACATTGACCAATCAAGACCCTATAGAAAACAGCTTTGGTGAATGACAGCTGTTATTTATTCAGTGTTTATAGTATATGTGACTGTTCATAACAGCAATTATCTTAATTTATCTTGTAAAAGTGGCATCTCCTCCTACATTACACAGTGTTATTGACTGAAATTACTACACACAAACCACAGCTCAAATCTCTTGATATTGAATGTTTATTTTAAAAAAGAGTAAAGTACAAGTCAAAAGAAATTTCAATGAGTTACATTGCTGTTGTCCAAGACACAAAATGCACCAATCCTATGTGATTTGCAAAAGATGCAAACAATATCACACCATTTAACACAATGGTGTCAGTGATTATATGCACACTGTGATCATTTGGTTTCATAAACTAACATACTAAGCTTTCAAAGCTATTCACATTGAGCATGTACTTAAAAACTAAAATCAACTATATACAGTATAAAAAAAAGTATAAATAAAACTGGTAAGCACCTTTGTCCAATAAACACTAAGAGTGGAGACAATAGAACAATATCATCCACGTCTGCTGTTTGTTGAACAACAGCTGTGACATTCTAAGATAGAGCATGCAATGTCTATCTTTGTTGTGAAATGCTGATATTTCAGCAAGTCAATGGGTATAATATGAATGAATATGTATGTTTAACAACAATGACTATCAATATGGAATTCCTTAATGCATACATGTACAGTCCTACATTATTTTTAAGGCTGGGAATGCAAGTGAAGTGACATCCACACTGACTTGGGTCTCACCCCACTGTGTATTTATATAAGTGCTGTCCACAGTGTTCACGTCCATAGGGTTGCTCCCCAGTATGGCTTTTCTGGTGTTTTTTAAGGTTGAACATTTGAGAGAAGTGTTGTCCACACTGATCACACCCATAAGGTTTCTCTCCTGTGTGAATTCTCTGGTGGGTTTTAAGGTTGGACATTCGAGAGAAGTGTTGTCCACACTGAACACACCCATAAGGTTTCTCGCCTGTGTGAATTCTCTGGTGGGTTTTAAGGTTGGACAACACATAGAAGCGTTGTCCACACTGATCACACCCATACGGTTTCTCCCCAGTATGGATTTTCTGGTGTTTTTCAAGGTCTCTCTTTTCAAAAAAGTGTTGTCCACACTGATCACATCCATATGGTTTCTCTCCTGTGTGAATTCTCTGGTGGGATTTAAGGTTGGACATTTGAGAGAAGTGTTGTCCACACTGATCACACCCATAAGGTTTCTCGCCTGTGTGAATTCTCTGGTGTTTTTTAAGGTTGGACATTTGAGAAAAGTGTTGTCCACACTGATCACATTCATATGGTTTCTCCCCAGTATGGATTTTCCGGTGTTTTTTAAGGGTGGACAACACAGAGAAGTGTTGTCCACACTGATCACACCCATACGGTTTCTCTCCTTTGTGAATTCTCTGGTGGATTTTAAGGGTGGACAACACAGAGAAGCGATGTCCACACTGATCACATCCATACGGTTTCTCTCCTGTGTGAATTCTCTGGTGGATTTTAAGGGTGGACACCACAGAGAAGCGTTGTCCACACTGATCACATTCATATGGTTTCTCTGCTGTGTGAATTCTCTGATGGATTTTAAGTTTGGAGATGCTAAGGAAGTGTTTTCCACACTGGTCACAGCAGTGTTGTTTTTGCTTAGCCAACCTCCTCTTTTCATTCACCTCTGGTAGGACAGGGAAGCCAGATTGATGATGCAACACTGGATTGGAAACAAAGACAAAAGAAAGATTTTTGAGACTTGGACTTTAAAGTTGTTAAAGGACAACTTTGACACTCACATAATTGGTCCTCACTAATGTTCATCATTAGCAATATATATTACAATGTTTAATATTGCAATGGCTTCCATTATAGCACATATTGTGCATCGTATAAATACATAAATCACATACTAAATACATACTATAATCATGTAAAATGTTGCCAAGATCCATATGACTTACCTTAAAAACATTTAATGTTGTTAAGGGATGTATTACATCCCATAACATAATAGTATTGTGTGCATGTCAGACTTCAGTAATACTATTTTTGCATAGAAGAAATTACCTTCATCTAATCTGCATCAAAGATACAGGTCAAATTACAATTAAACAAAATGATTAGAATAAGAATAAAGATTAAGAATAAAATGTATATTGAGGAAACCCAACAGGGTGAAGGGAGGCAGAGTAAGTAACATACCAAGGTCTTTGTTTTCCTCCTGTTCATCAGAGTTGAGTTTGAGCGAGTTCATCTTATCCCGAAGTCTGGAGTCCACAGTCAGATCTGATCAGAAATGATTGATATCCTGGAAGACTTGTGGAGAAATGACACAGACCAACTCTTCTTATACTAGAGAGTCTGGGGTTAGGTAGCACTAACTGCTCTGAATGATTGGCCAAAGACAACAATAGAACCATCTCTCCACCAATCACAATCTAGCATACTGTGCTCCACCCCTCCCTCCTCCCTCAGACATGCTCTATGCAACCTTCTACAAAAGTGGTAACAACATTATCTATTTATGACTAAAATATCATCATATTAAACACTGCTTAATTTGCCAAATAACAGTATCAGTTGTTAAGATTGACAATATAAGTTGCCAATGAAACACAGAAGTTATAAGTGTTGTCAAATGTTGTCATTTTATCAAATGGCCCCTTGCCTTTTTTCTAGTGTTTCCCTATATTTTTCTAGTGTCTCCCATATATTCCCTATAATAGGGAGACATAAAGGAAGTCTGATCTATCTAATCCATTTGTTTTGTTTTCATGTTATTACTAAAAGTTGAATAAACAGAATAACTTCTGTGGACTAATATCAATAGCACAAGTGACTGTGTGGAATTTCTTTGGCACAAGGACATTTCACTTTTTGGACTCAAGACTATTTAGACAAAATAAAAATGATCCATGTGTAATCAACAGCAAAGCTATGGAGGAAATAATATTGAGAAGGAAAAATATGTTGAGATGAGTATATTGCAATATGCAGCAATTGGTAGTGGGGCTTGTTCCACATGTCCAGTTAATATCTAACATGGACAGTGAAAGTCTACTGAACACTAGAGCCAGATTTTACTGAAGCTTTAGCATCACACCACTATAACATTACAAAAAGGAACACCTTTTAATCCACATATGAGTGGCCCTATAATAATTATCTGAATTTAGCAGCTATAACAATAACACTATATATATATATCATTGAATAGGCACACATATAAACTATGGGACAAATACAATCAATAACGTGGATATATTTACAGTGTCAACAGGATTCAACAATCTGAGCAGGAGTCAATAGAACAGACTCAAAGCAGCAATCTCTAATTCTATTCACCGAAAATCCCTGCCTTAATGTATAGATTAATAAAACAATGAGAATTAAAAACTATTAACCACATGAACCCAATTGATTGAGCCAGCAACCCCAACCCCTTTTATTTTCTTTAGAATTGTATGTTGTATGTTTGCGTGTTACTGTATGCTTAATGTCTTATTATATTTTCTAGGTAGAACATGATGTGAGGCGTAACGCTGTGGCCAAACTCTCTGACGGTCCGCACACAGTCCGTGGCAACACTGGCCTGAGCTTCAAAGTGAAACGCCACAAAAGAAAGACGGTCTACAAGCCAGCATGTGTTTGGGGTTCGGGTCAGAGCTGCCAGGCCTGCAAGAGAAGTCATACACTACGACTCACACGAAGAGTGGAGGCAGAGTCGACTTCGCCTCACTGTGGCTCCGTTCTATACCTGCATCAGTGATAGTCTTGTGTCCACCCACTTCCACTAAGTGCCCTCTGCTGTGTGAACACATTCTCACCCCTAACTCGTCATTATCTGCAGGTTGGTCAGTAGCCCTAAACGTCTGACTTTGCATACCATAGACTGTGGTTGCAGACCCAAAACGCCAGATATTGCAGATATCTGGTCCTTTCCTCCTCCAATCAGGACGCATGCGCAAAGGAACGAGACGAGACCAAATTACTCTCGTAATCAAACATAATATATAAAAAGTGTTTTGTCTCAGATCCAATTTAAAAATGTAACTTCTGTTAAATGTTGGTCACAGTTAAGACAAATGTGAAGGGATAACTCGGCAAAAAGCATTTATTTATCCAAGGCAATGGATTACCCAGCATGCACCGCGAATATGCTGGCCAATCGAGTGGCTGTTGATTTTATAACATGTCCTACAATTGTGTTTGATAAAACCCTCATCTCTTGTCTGTGTGTAAAAATAACACGATTTTATACTTTTAAATTTTGTGCAATAAAAGAGCCAACGTTATGTTTTGAGTGGATAAAGTAAGCAAAATGACAATATTTTATTTCTATTTTGAAGACTGACGTCACAGGAAGTTACGTTATGTAAAAAAAAAAAAAAACAATAACAACAACAATCCAGACATTAGGTGGAAAAGCTATCGTTTTAGATGGTTTCGGCATTGTAAAGCACTTTGATTACATGTCAAACAAGACGTTTTTAGTTTGTTATGTATTTCCATGATCTTTGACTTCTTTCTGTGATGTTATTACGCAGATATTTGCCATAATGCAGAGCTGACAAGTCTGTTGGTTGCTTTGCTGGTTGCTATGCTGGTTGCTATGAACGCTTTCTACCACTGATATCATTTTACTAACATCGCATCACCAGACGTCTGGTGTTATGACTTTTCTCACTTTACCCTCCCTACCATCCATCCTCTATATCTACTGCATAGTACTGTGTTCTATCGGTCTGTCATTTCCTATGGAAATAAGTCAAGTGCTTTTCTATGATGTCCTTTTAGTTGACCTTGTACCAGTGAACACAGTACTGCCTGCACCTTTTGCTATGCAAACTTCTAATAAAGTCTTCAATCCATTAGCACATGAAGTTTATTTTTTATTTGACTTATTCCACTTCATTGAAGTTTATGTTCGTATAGAAATTGATTAACACTGATTGTCACTTTAGTGTGCAGTGCCAGTCTAAGTAATACAGAGATTGAGAACAATATGTTGTTGCATGCAACACTGGCTTTGACTTACACGTTTTATAGAAAATGCACTTTACAATGGGATCATATCGATGTATAAATGGAATGGTAAAGCAGATTAAGAGTGTGTGTATCTATTCATGATACATACATATACTGTATAACCTATATAGAGAAAGAGATAGATATATTTGTTTGTTCTTAATCTGCTCGTTACTTTTTATACATGCATGCAATATTGGTCACTGTATTACTTCACTCCAACGCCCCCTAGTGGCGGAAAAAATTACCTCTGGGAACTCGGATTGCTCCAACAGTGACTCCAAGTTGACAGGGACAACCTGTCAACTTGGGCAGTAATATATTGTACTTTATATCCCCAGGGTCCAGTAACAAATTGTCTACAATTGCCTAAAGGTTAATAAGTAACTATATTACTGTTGATGTTATTTATTTTTGACTAAAGAGCCCCCTTCCAACTGTGTTAGGTGCTCTAGTTGGTTATCAAATGCTTAAAGACAACCGATCCACAAGCCATCAACATGATGCAATGCAGTGTTAGCTTGTACACCTGTCCTTTCAGTATGTGGCATGCCATGTACACAATACAGATCAATCAGAAATGTATTTTGTAAAGGTAAATATTCTTGAAACTTTTATATCCTAGATAGATTGCACATTCAGTTAATTATTCCAAACCTTTAAAATGTTGAATCTTTATGGCATGCAGCTTATGAATATCAAAAGTCCATATTTCACTAAATTACATTTCACTACAATAGTACACGAGACCACTCAAAACAAGGATTTATTAGAGAAATGACAACCTTCTGAAGTCAGAGTAGCTTGAAGTCCAGTGGGAAGTCTTTTATGATTTGGGGTGCTATGACATCTGCAATACGTTTACAAAATATTCTAATATTTTGAGATTGATCTGTATATCATTTGAGTGTCCTCGAGGTCTGCTACACAACCTGCTTCCACTAGTCTGTTGCTCATTGCCACACTAGGATGAGTTCTTCATCTGGAAATGTGTCTTGGTCCTCTTGAAGGGCAGGTGGTCTCCACAGAGCACATACGATTAAGAATTACCTGTTGGTTCGCTCTGTGACAATGTCCAACAAAGCTGTCTTCTTTGTGCTACAACTGAGATCGAAGCCTCCATAAATATAATCTTTTTTACATATGGGAAGTTATTATTACTCTTGATACCAAGTAAAGTTGTTACTTTTATATGCCCAAGACTGGTGACAACACTCTGAGGCAACCAATAGTCTGATGCTTCGGTTCTGGTGACCACCATGTATATAAAGCTGCTTGTAAGAAAAACAAAATAGACTATATACGAAGGAAACAATTATACATTGAATGAATGACGAGTCAATTTAAAAAAGGCAAAAAGTAATAAAACATTTATTTAAACCAACCAACCAAACAAACAACCAAACAAAATTCAAAATTTGTCTGCCGGCTCCCAGGTGTCTTCCCATTCTCTTCCGCTGTAAAACAATCATGAATGCACAACTGTTAATATCATTTCATATATCACAAGATTTTAATTTAATGGGGCATTATAAAATCAAATAACTTTGGGTCTGTTTAACTGTTTAGCAAAAGCCTGAATCTTACCAGGAAGTGCACGGAAGCCACACAACCTTCACACGTTCTCCATTCTACAGAGAGACAAAAATAAGTGTTGCCATTTCAGCAAAGAGGCTGCAAAACAGCCAAAGAGCATACACATCCAAGGCCAATATAGGCTGGGTGCTGGACTAAAGAATAATGTACAAATAGAAAAATAAGAGTCTGTACACCATGAGTTATGCTCCCAGAGAGTAAGTTTACTTGTGCCAACATGCCAAGCCATTTCAGCAGCTACTGGTAAATCAAACACTATTCCACACAGTCAAATTCAACAGCTTACCTCTGTAATCTTTTTGTCTGTAATTCTATCCCACTCATAGAATTCAGCGTTTCTGCAGTTTCTGCAGCCTAAAGATGCAAAAAGAGAAAATGGTTAGACACTAAGACAATGGTTTGATATCCTCCAGGTGAATCCGTGAGCCCTGCTTTCCATATTACAGGTATACACAGTATTCTTGTATTAATGTTTTTACATTTATCAAATGAAACAAGATACAGCAAGTGAGTGAGCAATCCTATTTTTCATGAATCAAACAAAGGGATTTTGGAAAGCTTTATCTGAGCCATGAAATGTTTTGTCATTTATTTTTATTTTATGTGTCCTATGTATACATGCACACCGAAAAATAATTCACCTCATTCTGAGCTGAAGAGCAAGGTGATGTGTTTCTGTTTCCAGATAAACTAACAAGATGACAACTGAAATGTCACCCTGGAATTGACACTAAAGGTCTCAGACACTTAAAAGGTCATGCCCACTTGCCCAAAACGTGCAACCACCAGGATAAAGTTACATTTCCATCTTTTGACAAGAGTAAATGCAGTGCAGCGGCTGACACTTAACACGGGGGGCTCTGTCCATTCCGACATGTCGCCGACAGTGACTTCTTATTGTCGGAGTGGCAACACTTCCATAGGAGGTTAAGGTTAGGGCAGAGTTGTCTAAATCAGAGAGAGCTGCCACTGCGGGGTCAGAAACAGCGCTGGTCAATTGTCACTTTACACCTCATAGACTTCAATGCATTTTGTAAACTTCCGGTTCGCCGTTTGTCACTATACGCCAATAGATGTGTGCATAGAAGACCTGGCCCCATGAAGTGAACGGGAGTGACACAACTCTCCGTAGGTAGAAGGCTCTGGGTTAGGGTAAGAGACTTCTTATTATCGGAGTGGCAACACTTCCATAGAGGTTAAGGTTAGGTTAAGAGATAAGGTTAGTGTCTGTCAGAAAGGAGACATGTCTGAATGGAGAGATGCACCCACTTAACACCCCTCACATCAAAGATATTCCACATTAGAATGAAGAATTTGTAAAACAATTAACTTTTTTTTCCCCCCCCCCAATTGATAACTGCCGATTGTCGACAGTCACTTTGCAAAACAATGAGCTCAACTGCTACTTGTGAAAATGTATAATTGTTCGCTCAAACACACTTGCCCATAAGGCAATCTGAAAGCAAACTGTTTAACCAAAACCTTCATGGGCAACCGTTATTGTCAAACCCTTCACCTAATTTTTGGGATACATTTGTAAATAACTGCTGTAATATATTTCCATTTGTGTTCATATTCATTTTCTAATCTGGTTATGTAAAGGAAATCTCAAGGGTGTTGTCCAAAATATTGTTAAAGGCTGACTTCACCACTTTTTCAACCAACCTCCATACATTTAGTCCTCACTAATCTGGTGTTCATTATAAGATGGCACCATTCCCATCCACTCGCTCCTTGTCTACAAGGAGAGCTGTGGACAGTTCAGAAACCTGCCTAGCAGTGACATCAGTGGGCAGGTTTGGTCATTTCAAACGAAATGTCAAAGTAATTTTAAATATAAACAAGCCTACCAGAACAGCAGCTATTTCAGTGTCTAACTTAACAGAAGAGATATGCTGTAGCTTCATGTCATTGTAGGCAGGTTTCTTAGCTGTCAAAACCAGTGTTGATTTTGTTGACTAAAACCGTGATGACAAATGTTCAACTACCTTGTTTCACTGACAAATCAAAACTACGATGACTAAATATATTGACAATTTGGGCAAAAATAAAAACACTTAGCTAAGACTAAATGTTAGAGGGACAAGCTAAGACTAAATGTTAGAGGGACAAGTGGAGAAGAGATCCAGTAGAACTAAAACATGGTGTTGTGCTCTGAAAATAGCAGATCTACAAGCTCACAGCAAGTTGTGGCACATTGTGAGCTTGTAGATCGGCTAATTTCAGCAAGAAACTAAGTGTAAAATCAGGCATTACGATTTTGTAGACCAAATAAAGTGTCGATTTTGAATCAATTATAAAGTATGAGGATGAAAATGGGTCAAAGCATGCCCCTAATCTATTTGAAATGAAAAGACTGACCTTTGGAGGTGTTCATCTTGGCTCCTTTCTTCTTCTTGGGCTGCAGGGACTCTGCCTTCCTGTTCTTCTGCAGTGTATGGGAGGAGGGTGGAGGAGGTGGTGGGGACAGAGTGGAGGAGGTCTCCACTGGAGGACTTCCCTCTTCCATCAGCTGGCTGGGGTGCTGCCTCTTCCTTGAGACAGAGGTGGTGTGGTAGAGGGTTCCGTTCCCATCCTCTTTCCTGGGGGACTTGGGGGTGGGGATGAGCTGGGGGACCAGAACCTCAGTGGCCAGGCTGCCTCCACTTGCTTTGGTATCCTGTGTGGTGGAGGAGGCGGATGAAGTGATGGAGATGGCGTTCACCATCTTCCCCAACAGGACTGAGCCCTCGAGAACCTCTGGCGCTCTCTTGGCCACCGTGGGTGACTGCTTGGCCTTGCCTTAAGGGATGAAAAGATGAATGAATTAAACATAAATAATCGAATCGATTTACAGTGGGGGAAATAAGTATTTGATACACTGCCGATTTAGCAGGTTTTCCAACTTCCAAAAGATGGAGAGGTCTGCAATTTTTATCGTAGGTAAACTTCAACTATGAGAGACATAATCTAAAAAGAAATTCCAGGAAATCACATTGTATGATTTTTAAATAATTCATTTGCATTTCATTGCAAGAAGTATTTGATACGCCTACCAATCAGCAAGAATTCTGGCAAACACAGAACTGTAACATTTTCTTTAAGAAGCCCTCCTATTCTACACTCATTACCTGTATTAATTCATCCTATTGACCCACGTTTGACTTTGTTACCTGTATAAAAGACCCCTGTTCACTCACTCAGACTCCAACCTTTCCACTAGGGCAAGACCAAAGAGCTGTCTAAGGACCCAGGGAAACATTTTTTAGATCTACAAGGCTGCGATGGGCTACAGGACAATAGGCAAGCGGCTTAGTGAGAAGGCAACAACTGTTGGCACAATTATTGAAGCATAATTGTGAATCCAGAACTACTCGGTAGGACTTGGCCAATGACCTGAAGAGAGCTGGGACCACAGTCTGAAAGATTACCATTAGTAAGATACCGTATTGAGGGGAGGATGGATGTGGCCATGTATCGCAAGATTGTATGCAATGACCTCCTTCCCTTAGTAAGTGCATTGGAGATTGGTCATGGCTGGGTCTTCCAGCATGACAATGACCCAAAACACCCAGCCAGTACTGGATCATTCAGATGGTCATTGGTAAACTTCACACAGGCGTAGACTGTGCTGGCTTGAGCAAGGGACCTTACACTGCGCTCACTGCAGGATTTTAATCAATGGCAGTGATGCAGTGTAGTACAGTATCTTGCTAATGGTATGGTAATCTTTGAGACTGTGGTCCCAGCTCTCTTCAGGTCATTGGCCAGGTCCTCCTTCTGGACCGATCCCTCACCTTTCTCATGATCATTGATACCCCACGAGGTGAGATCTTACATGGAGCCCCAGACAGAGGGCGCTTGATAGACATCTTGAGCTTCTTCCATTCTCCAATAAGTGTGCCAACAGTTGTTGCCTTCTCACTAAGCCGCTTGCCTATTGTCCTGTAGCCCATCGCAGCCTTGTGCAGATCTAAAAAATGTTTCCCTGGGTCCTTAGAAAGCTCTTTGGTCTTGCCCTAGTGGAAAAGTTGGAGTCTGATTGATTGAGTGTGTGAACAGGGGTCTTTTATACAGGTAACAACATCAAACGTGGGTCAACAGGATGAATGAATACAGGTAATTGAGTGTAGAATAGGAGGGCTTCTTAAAGAAAATGTTACAGTTCTGTGTTTGCCAGAATTCTTGCTGATTGGTAGGCGTATCAAATACTTATTTATTGCAATGAAATGCAAATGAATTATTTAAAAATCATACCATGTGATTTCCTGGAATTTATTTTTGGATTTCGTCTCTCATAGGGAAGTATACCTACGATAAAAAATTGCAGACCTCTAACAGTCTGCTAGAAGACCTCAGGTTCTCAAACTCTTTCACTTTTACAATACATCTAAAAAATGAACATACCCTGCTTTTTCTTATGCTGTCCAGAGGTAGCCGTTCTGAGACCAGTTTGGGGCTCCTTAGGGACACCTGTGAGTGACAGAGTTTGACAGTGATAAACTTAAATTTGTGTGGCCTATAATGTGCATTTCACAGATCAACCAACCTTGCAATTTCAACATAACCCTAATTTGCACATCACTGCCTGCCAGTCAAATGTAGGATTAATTTTAAGGTTTGCCTCGTTTTCATTGGAATTAAATCTCAAAGGTCCTTCACAAATACTAATGCCACATCTTATTCAGCCCAGTGTCCACATCAAGATATTATCATCTCACATTTGACCTGCTGATGACATCCAAGCAGCTAATCATAATTAAAAAGCTGAACAGCTTTTGTGAACTTTCTTTTTAACCTATACCGATTTAAATTGTGAATGCATACTAGTGGGTTTTCAATCATACAAAAATGTAATATCATTACTACAGACTGCCGCAGAATTGTAGTAAATAGTTAGGCTGTTCTGATCTTCCACACTGGGGCTCCCATTGAAAGTGTTGTGGTTATTCATGTTGAAGATGACCCTAGCTGTCAATACCAGTGTTGATTTTGTTGACTAAAACCATGATGAAAAATGTTCAACTAGCTTTTTTCCCTGACATATCAAAACTAAACTATGACTAATTAAGGCAAAGACTAAATGTTAGAGAGGGACAAGTGGAGAAGAGATCCAGTAGAACTAAAGCATGGTGTTGCGCTCTGAAAATAGCAGCACGTTGCGGCACGTTGTGAGCTTGTAGATCGGCTAATTTCAGCAAGCAACAAAGTGTAAAATCAGGCATTACGATGTCATCGAGGCACTGCCAAAACACATTTTGTAGACCAAATAAACTGTATATTTAGTATCAATTATAAATTATGAAGATAAGGATGAAAATTGACAAAGCACCCTTTTCATTGGTTTAATGTGTGAGAAATAAACAAAGCGCTTAAAAAATAAAACATGCCTCCAATATACGTATTTGAAAAGAAGACTGACCTTTGGAGGTGTTCATCTTGGCTCCTTTCTTCTTCTTGGGCTGCAGGGACTCCCTGTTCTTCTGCTGTGTATGGGAGGAGGGTGGAGGAGGTGGTGGGGACAGAGTGGAGGAGGTCTCCACTGGAGGACTTCTCTCTTCCATCAGCTGGCTGGGGTCTAATAAGAATCAGAATAATGTACACTGTCCTTCAAAGTGAAGCATGGACCGAAGCATGGTTTAACACATCACTGTATTTCATTTGGTAACCGGGAGAGTGGGCACCTCAATGGTAAATTGGTTATTTATTGCAACGATAAATAAAATAAAAAAAGCGTAGGAAAATTGTCTAAAATTAAATAAAGCACACATGATTTGAACATGCACGAACATTTGATTTGTCTAATATTTCAACAATTTAAAAAAAGAAAAAGATGAAACACTCATGGCATAACAATTCATTGTGTAGGTTAAAATTATGTATACCAGTAAGACTCCCTAAATCGGGAGATAAGAGACCGTCAGGTCGCATACACAAACTTTAGAAGGCAATCGTAGCCAATCAGGAGGAAATATGGGAAATGGGACAGATCCATGTTGATGACATGACTGTAGAGATACTGTGTACCGCTCTGTAGGAGCAGTGCCCAAAAATCATGTACATTATGTTCTAACGTTACTGTGGTGTGGCCTATGTTATGAGGAGCCCAACCCGCCACATATACAACTCCATCCTAGGGGAAACACTGAAATGATTAATACTTACTGCTAGGGACAGTACTGGGTGTCGCCTCTGCATCCATCGGGGGATTAACGATGGAGAACGTTTTTAGGAATTTCTTATAATCGAAGGACTGTGGAGCTGGGAGATCTGAAATAATGTTTTGCAAACAGTCAGTTTCTATTACAATGACATTTCATTTACTATATCGTTATGAATTTATTATATTCAAATAAATCCAATAAATATTATAGATCTTGGGTATTCATCATAGGGGGTCCTCAGAGTTACTACAGGGGAGCCGCCAAACCCGCCCCTTACATCGGGTCTGCCTGAGAGATCCCAGATGATGGTAAGCAGAGCGGTATGCAGCCAGGCATACGCACTGCTGCCATTATCTGGCGCAGTCAGGTTAGGATGCTGGGGTTCAAGTGGTTAAACTTGAAGTATAAAAGTTTCTATTCTAATGGAAACTGATATTTCTCTCACATATCTCAGAAATTAGTGTAATTCAGCATTGCCATGGATGAAAAGTTTATTTACAGGGGTGCCCGAGTCAAAAAAAATTGAAAAGCCCTGGCTTCTAAATATGCAGACCACCTGCAAACACACATGCATGTTCTCAGAATAAGTTTATACAGGATGGGGCTCCACTCTGGATTCTGAACATTATGTTTTCTGAGATGAATGAGAGAACTTAGTGAATAAAGATCTGTTATCACTGTCTATTAATTAATTACCATCTGGTTAAAAATATCCATGGTATGTTGTTGCAGGCAGATTAAAAAAAATATGTAAAGCCCAACTGCAAATCACGCAAACATTAGTGTCTTCTGCTGTGATATTCAGCTAGTTAGAATATCTTAGCTGCAGTCTTAATACTTACTGTCTTGTTGAGGAGGAGATGATGGGGGGAGATGGGGGTTTGGGGACGAGGGAACAGCAGTCTCTTCAGTATCCACTGGCACAGAGTCGGAGGGTAGCGAGGCAGCACTGGGAACATCTCTCTCTTCAGAATCAGCATCTACTGGCACAGGAGGTTGGGAAGCAGAACTGGTCGACGGATTGGAGACAGGAGGAGAGAGAGAGGTGGACGCTTCTGCTTGCTGGGACCGTTGAGAATCTGAAATGCATATCATTTTGACACTGTAGATTAAGCATGACTCAACAGGCAAGGTAACATAAGTCACATAAATACAGTACAAAGAATACCAGGTAAACAATGAACCCATCATCTATCCAACAACAGGCCATCTAAATAACATTATGTACATTTTGTGTTGAAGAAATATTTGAAGAAACATGAGCAAAAAGCATTTCAAGGATGACACAGGGAGGTGATGTGGAGTGTGAAGGGTAGGGGTGGGTGATATGGTGATAAATATTGTTGAGACAATACAATGTCTCCACGATATGCCTCTTCAGAGACTATATATCGTGATTCGTGATACAATGAGGGAGCCTTATAAAACATCCTGTTGAATTGTTAATAAAGAGATTAATTGCAGAATCCATTTAAACCTGCATTTTGGTCTAAATCAGTTCTCAAACTTGAAATGTAAAGGTCTCCTTATACAAATTAAACCAAATTAAACCAAACGGGTTTGGTTTAATTTGTATATTGTCGGTGGTTGTAAGGAACTTGAAAAATAACCATAAAGAATTGTGATGAGATCATGTATCGTGATACAGCTCGGGAAAATATTGTCATGTTGTATTTTTCCATATCGCCCACCCCTAGTGAAGGGCGAGTTTTCAGGCTATGGCAAAAATTGGTACGAGTATGCAGTTCTGACTTTTATTTCACAGTTTTAGTGTCTAGGGTGGATGGTTGTGCAATTTAGCGTAGGAACCAGTGACGTAGCCAGTTCGGGGGAGTGGTCTAGAGGTTGTGCGCGCGCACGCTCACGCGGTCGCGACCTGCGTGTCCCGCCCCCTACCCACAAAACAAAGGTAGACCTGCCTGTAGGTAGTCATTGTCACTGCAAGCTGCTGTCCCGCAACCACCCCAGCTCCACAGTAGGTTCTGTGTCAGACCCTGCGGGGGGTCTCGGGTCATTGCCCGCAGAGATATGTTTAAGCCCATGATGTACATGGCCATACATGTACTTCACCGTACATGGTACACGTGTGATCGTGGGCCTGCGGGAAATGACCCGAATCCTATTTCCTAGGCTGCGGCCTGCTTTAGTATAGTATCACAGTTATACATGTCATGCCCTTGCCGCTCCTGCGGCTGTTAGTATGCCTATGCTTAGTGTATGCTGCTGCCTTTATTTATCGTGCCGCTGCCTTCTATGTCATGCTGCTGTTCATGTTTGCTGTTGATGCCTTCACGCTGCCATTCTTGTCAATAAAGTATTATTTAACCTAAAGAACGCTCCCCTGAAACATGTTTATATAAAGATCAGTCATCAGCATTCCTGTGTTGTGAAAGGAAAGGTTAGTAGGATGTCATGAAGGTAAGGGGTGCCATTGTCTTACTTAAAACGGTGTGCTCGTATGCCTTGGACATCTTCTCCAAAAAGCCCTTCATGGGCCCTTTCCCTTCAGGGCACAATTTGCTGATTGTCTCTGCAGTGAGTGAATTCTCTCCCTTCTTCTTTCTTCCAATGAACAATATTGGGCTGTACCCCAGGAGATGAAGCTTTTGCACCTACAAACAGAAATACAAAACATTAACACACATACGATTGTACATTGACAGGCACATTTTCCAGGTTTTGCATGCATCCAAATGTTTGTGATTAGATATTGATGATAACCCATTACCTTGCACAGACTGCTTAAGCAACTAAACTGGTCAAAACAGTTCTGTAGAACTTAGAGACCCATGAGATTAAAAATGTTTTAACTCTCCAAGCTCACAACACATCGCAACGCAACACATAGTGAGCTCTAGATCAGCCATTTAGTTTGTGAAGAGCAGCGAACTAATTGGCTAGTTGCAAACCAAATGGCCCCTGATAGCAGTGGTTCTCAACCTGTGGGTCGGACCCCCAGGGGGACCCCAAATGATTTTGGGGGTCCCCAGATGATTCTTCTCACTCAACAGTAAACAGACCAACATAAAATTTAAGTGTATAGACTAGAACATGCATGCGGCCCCCACCTTCACTTGATGCGGCCCACAGGTTAATACCGGAAAACTAATAATATATTATTGATTTCAGCTGTTACAATTCCAAACATGACCTGCTTTAATTCTGTCAGTCTATATTGGTAGCTTAATAGTATAGTAGTATTAAAATGTTATTTTTTTATGTCCAATGTATTTGTATTTTAGGTTCATAAAGTTAACTAAATGCGTTGGAAATTAAATCAGAATGTTTTCAAGATTCCAATAAAAAAAAAAAAAAAAAAAAAAAAATTATATATATATATATATATATATATATATATATATATATATATATATATATATATTTGGATTCCAATTCAAAAGAAGCAAAAATAGCCGATCTACAAGCTCCAAACGCATCGTAGCGCGATGCGTTTTGAGCTTGTAGATCGTGTAGATGCGTTTTGAGCTTGTAGATGCATTTTGAGCTTGTAGATCGGCTATTTTTGCTTCTTTTGTATAAGATACTAGATGACAAAGTAGGATGTAGCAATATGCAATGTGGCCCCCCTGAGGTGGAAATATAGTGGCCCTCGCCATCATCAAAGTTGCCCACCCCTGGACTAGAGCGTATCTGCACATTTCTAAAGTGACAATTTAAGGACTTTTTAATACCTCTAAAATGACAAATTGAACATTGGCCAAATATTAGAGGCAGAAATTGTGGAAATAGCAGATCTACATGCTCACAGCGCCTCGTGTTGCGAGGTGTTGTGAGCATGTAGATCGGCTATTTTCACAATAGAACCATGTTATACAAAATGTAATCCATCAACCTCTTAGTGCTCATCAGGGTGGGGGGGTCCCCAGTTCAAATATGATTATTTTGGGGGTCACGGCCTGAAGAGGTTGAGAAGCACTGCCTTATAGGGCCGTAATACACTTACATGAATCAAACATTACAGATAAGATAGTGTAAACATTAATTTTCATCTGGAACACAAAAGTAACATAAAGATAAGATGGTGTAAACAGCATATTAAGTTTCATCTGGAACACAAAATTATGTGGTGGGGGTCCCTGCTTCATTTCCCAGCAAAGGGTCCCTTCTGAAAAACCTACTAGACCCCTGCTAGATAGATACCTTTATTGTCCCAAGGGAGAAAATCAGTTCCCCAGAGGCAGCACAGCAGTTTTAAAGTTACAAGTTACAGAGAAGTAAGAATAGGAAAAGTACAGTTGTGCTACTACAATGTCTACTACAATGAGATTCTTAACCTAATATATGGTTGTACCTGTACACAAGGTCTTACAATAAACACCACCTTGGCTTGTAACCATGTTACATTTTCAGATGACAGATGATTTGTCTACCCAAACATGTTCATGAACAGAACCTGACAAGTGACAACCTACACTCACTCTAAGTGGCATTAATGAATAGGCCTAATAAACAAGAAATCACATACCATTACATGGGCAGATGCAACAACCCTTGAACCATTCCCATACTTCAGTATTTTCTGGCCATATCCTTTAGCCTCCAACTGGTCTTCTTTCTTTTTGAAGTCCCTCCTCTGCAGTGTTGCCAGACGTACGATAATTATCGTATTTGTACGATAATTTGACCCTCTGTACGATGTACGATCAATAATTCCAAAAATGCCCAAATGTACGATAATTTCGGCATATCATCAAAAAGAGCGTGAATTCACTATTTTCCTTGGCTGCTGATCTGGGATCTGGTTTGGCTTCTCAAAATAAGCCAGGAAATCAGTCAATCTGACCCTAGATCTGTACTTGGAGGCATTAAAAACACTGGTTGCATCTTTCCAGACCAGTTTCAGGCTTTTATTTGTGTAAGCTCCAAGAAGTTGCCTGCCTCCACACAGCATATCTGATGCGTTTTTGTCACGCAGGAGTCTAAAACGAGGTCGTTTCTTACACTAAAGACGCATTTTTTTGTGAAATTACGTTTTTACGCGAGTGATTTCTCTTTTTTTGGCCGTGTACGATAGTTTCATGTCAAATACGATAATTCTGAGCCTCCGGTACGATAATTCAACATTTCCCATCTGGTAACACTGCTCCTCTGCAACATACTGCCGTAGCAGACGGAGCAGGCTTTTCTGGACTTGAAGTTAGGGACCCCGCAATGGGGACAGTCCCTCTCCTGGGGCTTGGTCATGGCTTAGGGAGTAAATGCATGAAACAATATAAGAGTTCGACACATACATGACGTGAAGACATGATGCTTAATTCATGCTAGTACAACTAGTACTTGATTTAGCCTTTTAGCAAACAGTAAACAGTACAACTGACTGAGCTATGATTTCAAGGCCTACCTATCACAATTAGTAACGGGCAGTCTCTAAATGTAACACTTTTGCCTGAATTTACTAGTTTACAATTTAAGCCTACTATATTTCAAGTAAATACTCAAAATCTGCACAATCTTACCTCCTAGAATGTGTGGTTTAATCACTGAATAAAAGTGTTTGAGGAGAGGACGTGCTTATTGTCGAGTCGAGTTGATGCAGCGTTTTGGATCACACAGCTGACTTCTAGAGTGGCTGATTAGAAGCTGTGCCGTGACAAACGGGTTGCCAGATCTTGGCTACAGTCCGATCAGAGCACTGAGCACTGATAGTAGAATGAAACTATACTGCGCTAAACAACGGCTGTCATGAAGTTAATAAAACCCGACAGATATGTTGAAAAGGCCAAAAAGTGCTCGCCCAATGGTATTTTTTCCAGACCAATGCGTCTTACAATAGCCCGATTGTGCTGAAAACCACCCAATCTGGCAACACTGGTGCCATACTGAAGCCATACACATGATGGGTAACGTCACAAATGAAAGTTATATTAGTTACCATTTTATCAATCAATCTATCTATCTATCTATCTATCTATCTATCTATCTATCTATCTATCAATCAATCAATCAATCAATCAATCAATCAATCAATCAATCAATCAATCAATCAATCAATCAATCAATCAATCAATCAATCAATCAATCTATCTATCTATCTATCTATCTATCTATCTATCTATCTATCTATCTATCTATCTATCTATCTATCTATCTATCTATCTATCTATCCATCCATCCATCCATCCATCCATCCATCCATCCATCCATCCATCCATCCATCCATCCATCCATCCATCCATCCATCCATCCATCCATCCATCCATCCATCCATCCATCCATCCATCCATCCATCCATCCATCCATCCATCCATCCATCCATCCATCATTCTATCTATCTCACATAGTTATACAGTAGTAGGCTATTATGTATGCATACAGCATTTTATGTTAGATAAACATTGTCATGGAAAACACTGCCTATACAGAATATAATACAAACACACATTAGCCCTGAAGTGCATTCTTGTGGGCCTACTGTGTAAATTGGTCAGGGGGTCTTCAACAGACATGCCTTATAAAACCTATTCAAAGATAATGCCATGAGATAGGGTTTAAGGCCCAACACACGTACATCAGAGATCAGACCTATATGATACAAGAACCTCGTGTTCTTTTAACGGATGTCTCCATTCTGACATCCCCCCATTCCGACACTAACCCTATACCTAACCCTAACCTCTATGGAAGTGCTGCCACTCCGACAATAAGAAGTCAATGTCGGAATGGCAGAATGTCATTTCATGTAATCCACAGCAGCATGTCTCACCAGAGAAACGGACGTGTTTTGGCCTGGCGGCCTTCCTCAGTGTTTAAAAACTGATTGTACAGGTATTCCAGCCATATGTTGTTATAAGGGTCACTGTATCTCCCAGCACAGTCTCAACAGCATAGAGGAGACAGGGCCATATAGAAGGACATCAGCCCAACTGCCTCTAAACCTGTATCTGCTTCTTTGTGCAAGAAGGGAAGGACACATGACAGAGGCCTTTAAAACCATGACCTCCAGCAGGCTATGTGTGCTTGTTTCTGACCAAACAATCAGAAACAGTCTCCATAACAACCCAGTTTCTACTTTCTAAGTGGAGAGGTGTAACGATAACAGTGGCATGAGGGCCTGTGCTCACAGCGCTGCATCGTGTGGCACGAGAGAGCACCAGAATTGGCAGCTCCATTCTCTTCAAAGATGAGAGCAGGTTCTATACTGTATACTGGGATGCAAATGTGACAGGCGTGTGAGGGTAGATAGCAGTAGCCTGTCTGCCTGTTTTTAGGTACTGGGATGCAACCCACAGAGCAATTGTGAGAACTCACTGTGGTGTGATTCCCTGGCCTCATGTAGACAGAGTGTGTAGACAATTCCTGGAAAAACAAAAACATTAAAGCCACAGACTGGCCATCTTTTTCACCTGACCTGAATCCAATTGAACATCTGAACCTCTGGACAGCTCCTCTGGACAGTATGCTTTGTGGGTCACACATTGTAATTTTGGGTTGTGCTCCATTGACAATGTACACGTGTTCTTTCTCATATTCTGCATATAGATATTCATATTCAATAGTCATTGCATACCAGTTGTTAATGCATTCATAAGTTAATATTTGATCGATTGAAAATCAATAGCCTACTTGAACCATTCATTTTTAGAGACCCATGCAGTGCAGAGTGCATATCTCTTGTGCCAGAAGGCAAGTACTGGGATGAAATCCTCAGAGATTGTGAGAGCGTACACATATAGTATATTGGATGACAAAGACATTAGGGACATCACCCTCTCATTACTCTCACCTAAATCCAATTGAACACCCATGGAACTACTTTGCCTGTTCATAAAATGTACAGAATGTACCTTTGTAGAGACCCTTTTAAGTTTGTGTTGGGCTCTGGAATAGTGGGTCTCAGCCAGCCCAACTTACAACAGGGTCTCCTTGACCTCTGGGCCCATACATGTGCCATATGGAATCTAGTTCTATGAGTTATCAAATTTGAACTTTCATGCATTTCACCAAACTGGACTTTAGATTGTGCATTCATGCTCCACCAGAACTATAACTAATGCCTAGCTATTACATAGTAATAGACCAAATGGGGTAATTCATTCTAACTATATTTCTTCTGGACTTAAGGTCCTGCTTTTTGTGTGTCTGGTTGACAGCTGAGAAGATACAGTACTATTTAAGACTAAGATAATGGAGGTTGATACACTGTACATATGCTTATCCAGATACTCAGTTAAAGGCCTGTCAATACTGTACTCATTACAATGTAGTCAATCTCATAATCACTGTTGATCTTCACATATCCATTCATATATGCATTGGCTATTAGATGTACTGTATGCATATTTGTTGGTGATATATAAAATCTATAATTACAGCCTATTGTCATTCAGACTCAGAGCAGATCTCGTCTACTTGATTATACGTCTTGGTTTTGACCCAGACTCTTACCTGTTCTTACTACTGTTACTTGTGACACATTCATTTAGACCTAGAGAACAATCAAGATTAACTTATATTCTCTCTTAAAGACTGTAGTGACTCCATGAAATATGACTGCTCCAAGTTATGACCAAATCAAGCTGTTTGCATGTACAATTTATTCAGTGATCAATAATTCAATATGCACACATATCACAATAAAAGATTCAATTAAATGAACACAAGACTCTGCACATGTGTTTCCAAAAGTGTGTGTGTGTGTTAGCTGTATTTGTGTTGATGGGTTGTGTATGTGAGTGTGTTCATGTGGTTGGCAGCTGTGTGCCTATCAAAACCTGTACCGTGAAAAATCTTAAATCAAGTACATTGTTGTTTTCTTTTTAACTGTCAAACATTCCTTTTATGATCTCTGTTCAGAATTACGTTTTAACATCTTTATGACTGCAAGGTTGAACATCCCACAGTTATCTCAGAGAGAGAAATAAACAGCCTCATCCCATATTGTTACACTCAGTAAATATATACTTTTCATACAGTATTATTTATGACACATTGCTCTCAATGAGAACTTGTACTGTTACAACTGTACCTCAACAACTTAGACTATCCCCAATTCGTAAAGGTTCATAAAAAAGGAAACATGGCTTTCAAGGAGTCAATAATGGTAATTTAGCTTCAAATGTCTTGATTTTAGCCTTTTTACAGCAAGATATATACAATAACATTTACATATGAGTTAATCTGAAGAAAATAAACACTAAAGCATATTGTCTTCAGGGGTTGACACGAAGGTCTCAGAGGCACTTGCCCGTCGAGGCAAGTACAGGTCATGTTCTACTTGCCCAAGGTCATGCCCACTTGCCCTGAAAAGTAAACCGTCCGTTATAAAGGTACGATTTTAATTACTATTTAACACTTATTTCTTTACTTTCTAGGGCTGTGCGATAAATAATGTCATGCTTCAATACCTCCAAATACCTAAAGGTACATAGCTATGACTGAATATGTCTATGGTTTTACTCTTGTTACATTCCACAGATCAGAAGACAGAGCACGCTGACCATGTTTAGGTGTTTAGACAGATATCTCGTGTTGTGTTTATCGACGGTTGTTGCGTTCCCTCTCAAACAAGCACTTGCCCGGTCGGGCAACCTGAAAGCAAACTCCACCTGCCTCAAAGTTTTAGTTACCTGCCAGGGGCAGGTGGGCAAGCCTTAGTGCCAATGCCTGGTCTTATACCATTGATTCTCAAACTTTTTGGCCTTCAGTATCCCCTTTTCCTGATTGCTGAATCCAAGTAACCCCTTTAATCAACAACAACATTTTGAATAGATAATACTGACATCAAAAGTCCGGTTTTTATGTCTATATGTTGAAAAGGCTGTTTTCTATTTAGTAAAAAAAATATAACTTATTTTGTTTTAAAGGTTTACAGAGCAGTACATTCACTTAGTCGTACATAAAACATAACAGAAAAATAAATGTTTCCAATTTCAAGTACCCCTGCATATCCCTAGGGGTACACGTACCCCAATTTGAGACACACTGTCTTATACAATATAGAAAGCAGAGGGTATAACAATGGACACACAAACACACAAAAAGTCCATTACTGCCACAGGTCCTCTGTCCTTCCAAACTTGAACACCAGACCCCCCATGAAAATGTTAGCATTTTGGAAGAAAATAGCAAAGTCAGGGTAGGTTTTTGAGGCACTACGAAGACTCCAAACAGGATCCACATGGAGGCGATGAGGTTGCCAAAAGCCAGCATGAAGCCGATGAACAGCCAAATAAGAGCACGTCTGTCCCATGCAACCTTCGCTGTAGCCGCCTCCTCTTACTCGGCCATTTGATACAGCATTTATCATGAGAAAGTCCACTGTAGCGATGACTCCACATGTGAAGAACAGAACCCCAGCTGCTATAGATACAATGGTGTTTCTTCTCTCACCACCAGTCCACATTGCACTCAGAATCTCCACAGCATATTCCGTCCAGGAATCCTGACATGACTTTTCTTTGTGTTTTTATGCGCAGTCCATACACACCCAGTTGGTGTTGGCAGGCATGTTGCAACGATATTAGTGGCCAATCGATTTAACAAACTATAACCTAAACTGGGCAAAATGGAATCCATTGTTTTTTGGTACAAAATTCGCCTCAACCATGTCACAGACTTCACAGTCAAAGTTGGTGACATTTCAAAACCACAGTAAAAGAGTACCTGTCACTCAAGATAAATAAATCCGCAAAATAGTGTTCCAGTGTGGCAGGCGACAGGCGCTGTTCAACAGTCTACCTCTGAATCAGAGCTTTCAGAATCAGAAGTTAAGAAGAAATCTTCATCTGGATCATCAGTGTCCACAACATCACTGTCATCCGACGATGATAGAGCATTCATGTACAATTTCTGTACATGCCTCTGCAGCTCTCTCACTTCCATCTGCTTTTTGCCAATGAGGCAGGTGCGACCGTTCAAGGCATCCTCTGTTAGATGTTCTAAAAAAGGAACAGTGTGTGTCACTATACAGGCAAGCAACACATTTACAACATAAACATAACATGGTGAAACATGATATAAAAACTTCAAGTAGCACATTTACCTTGCAACGTGTCTTCACTTGGCTGGAACTCTGATAGGACTCTGGCACGGGCCTTGAGACAATCCCAGTGCTGCTTCATTTCTCTCACAAGGATCACCTTTTCTTCTCGAAGCCTTCGAACAGCCATGACCTTGTCAAAGACTTCCTTTTTGGTGCTGTAATTTACAGAACCTGTAACACAAAGATATGGAAGGTTGAGAGACCATTGCACAAAGAATGTAGCTGCATAGACAATTTCTGTCATTCACATGTATGATTAATCAGTATGAAGTCAGGTACACAGTAACATAAGATGGAAGAATACACACAGGACATTAAATGCGTACCACTTGGTGTAATTTGCCACGGCCAGGGTTTTTCGGTGTCCAGGATACTATCAAAGCACAGTACTTGGTCAGGTGGAACGAGGGTGTTGTATTCTTCCACCATGGCCTGCAAAGTGCTCTTCTGTTTCCTTATTTGTCGGCGGATCCTATGCCGTTGTTTGTTGCTGTCTGAGAGGAAAAAAAAGGGGGAAAAAAGTTTAATTCAAGATCCCTATGACTCAAATATGCTACTCCAAGTGTCTTTTTTTAAAGTTCCCCAGGTTTGGACAGATGTGGGGAAAACTACATCTTCCTACTGTGCACCTTGGTCATGGATTCTCCAAAAATATCTTAAATAGGACACATTCATATCCATTGATGCATTTAATGGCATCATAAAGGCTTGAGAGGCCAAATGGTTGAATAGACTTCTTAATGTATTTATTGTGGATTTATATACGGTACATGTGTGTTGCAGATATTTCATTGTGAATGTTTTATAAGAGTGCCATCTTGGCCAATTCTCTCTTGTAAAGGTGGGGGCGACAGTCTGTAACACTGCCTCACAAACACTGGACACAGATAGCTGCTTTATCTTAGTAAATAAGGAAAATGTTTCGGGCAGGGGTCTGAAAAGCCATAAAACATACCATTTTGAGGGTAGATGCTTTGATTTCTTGTTCTGATACTGCTTGCAAGGGTCTCAATCTTCTGGCACAGATTCTGCGGTGTGCTTCGATGATCCGTTTCTCCTGGAAAAAGTGATCCAATACAATGTCAACTTCATTTAAAAAAGGAAAATAATATTCACCAGTAAGACTCCCTAATCGGGAGATAAGTGCCCGCCAGGTCACATGTATCGCTTGAGATGAGAGCAGATGTTGGAGCAGCCTGTGGAGGTTTTGAAAGTAACTTCAACCTGACGGTCGCAATAACTTCGTATGAGATCATGTTTTTTACTTTCTTACCATGTGCCCATTCTTTGACATCTTGCACGAATTCTTCCACTGTGTGTTCCTCCAGTTGAAGTTGGGCTTTCAGGGCTTCCAGGTCTGCCAACTTGACTCGTAAAGCTTTAGAAGTCTAAAATGACAAGCAAAACAATTTCAAAATTCTAATGTGCAAGGTTTAGGCCTATAACAGCAACTCAACTCCTTTTATCGTGCAAAAGTTGCAACGCATGTGGCAAGGCTATAAGCAAGTGTGCAGAGCTGTGTATTTTGAATTAGTTACATGGCCATGAAATAATAGTGTCTGGGTACCTTACGGTATCTTTGAGAAAGGGAGTTAGCCAGGTTGTCACGTTTCTGCTGGTTCCATCTCATGGCCAAAATTGTGAGCATGTCATTGCGTCCTGCAAGCACATAAAGATGAGTTCTGCAACTATTCCATTCCCATGTAATTATGTCATTCAGAATACTGTATACAAAGGTAGAATTATATAGCACCTTCTTTTGACATGTGCTTCGTTGTAACTGCTATCCTGGACAGAAAAGCATTACACTGCTCAACCTCCTCCCCCAATGTGGCACCTGCTCCGTCTTGAAATGCACCACTCCATTTAACCTGGACAGAGATACACACACCTGAATATCAAGGAGATTGATTACAGCCAATACCTTTAGCAAGTCTTAAAAGACCCTTTAATTCAACAAAAGATAAATACTGATTCAAAAGGACACAATATCCTTCCACGAGTTCTGTGTAAGTCCAGTACAGGCAGATAAAAACCAGTGAAAACATAACCTCCTTGAAAGCAGAAGATAAATCAGTCCTTGAACTTTTACATGAGTGTTAGTGTATTACAATGCATTGTTACAAGTGGATGTGAAATCCAATAAATGTTCTTTTACCTCACACTTGTGGTCATGATTTTTTGCGTGGACCGTGGATAAGAATGGCCTCATAGTCAGAAGAGGCTGGAGCTCTGGACACTTTGCAGACACTTTTTGCAAGTACGGCCAATACTTGCACGTAACATCCATACAAAAGAATGTTATGTCATGCTTGGACGCCAGTTGTTTATGCAAGAACATAGGGTATGCATATATTTCACCCCTAAACATGTTCAACGCCACAAGCAAGACACCGTGTCTGCAGACAGCCAGCTCCAGCCCCTCCTCATCCAGCTTACTCCTGGACCTTTCTGATGTTTCCTTGGCCGCCGACCACTCCCCACCACAAACACCCTTTCCTGGGACCTACATGGTATAAAATTATAATAGACAAAAGCTCTTGTGAAAGGGGAACAATTCTATCTGATATTTTGAGGATTAGAACAAATTATTTTTAAAGCATGTAAAGCAAGTAGTGCCAAAAACATGGCACTACTTAACACCACTAAAATCCCAGGATCTGTATTCTGGGCAATGTTTTGCAGAAGATAGTAGATCGTCAAGCTCACGTGTCGCAATGCAACACATTGTCGATCGGATATGTTCACTGAAGATATTGTACAACTTTTCATTGAAAATAGCAGAGAGCTTGTCGATCAGCTATTTTTGGTAAATATATTGAATGTAGGGTGAAAATATAAAGTCACTAGTAGTATAGAGCCCTGAGGGACTCCAGTCAATAGTGAATAGGATTTAAGTTGTTAAATTATATGAGAATAATTTACTTAATAATCAGAGAGAAGAACAAGTCATTACCTGTTTGATGTTGGAGTGTATATGAGCCACAAAGCTTGTCACTTCTTCATCATTGGCCATGAATAAACCATCGAAGATGGCTTGGTCCTTGGATCTGAAAAAATAAGTTACATTTAAGATGTTGGACACTCCAAGTTCAAGGTTTTGCCAGACTGATCATGCAGGATCTCTCAAACATTCATGGCAATATGGAGGGGAACGTTAGAGTGATCACATGTAATCAATTATTTTGCTATATCTTGATATTAACAGTGCCGATGTGTACAATACCTTGCTGTACTGTTAAACCTGTAGTGTTTGCGGTTCCCATCAACACAAACCGCAAGCATTGCTGGTGTGCAAGCAGGACAGCGAAATGGTTCCTCCTGGCAGAGGGAATCGATCTCATACTGAACAGCAGCCCATTCAAAAAAACTTTTTTGAAAGCTGTCAGATGAAATTCTCCCAGTCTAGAAAAACAGCAGCAGGTAAAAACAACGGTTTAGCAGCAATGTTCATATCCAAACACTAATATAATTTTACAATGTTTGAAGTGCAGACTGAAGAATTGAGTACTTACGCGGCCAAAGCGAACAGTCCTTTTCTCCAGCATTCTTAAAAAAGCCTGAAGTGACAGCCCTGGTGAGGCCATCTTCATTTTTTTTGATTGATTGATTATTTTATTGGCACAATGAATTTACACACATGTACAGTGGACACATTTAAAACATGTAGCACAGCACTGGTAGAGCTAAAAACATTTAGTCCAATAGGAACATCCCAATAAGTCCTTTTACAGTCTTGATTCCATTGGAATGTCTTCAAAACTATGAAACAAGTCTGCCTCATAAATGCCTCATAAATTGTTGCATAGTTGAGGGTGGCTGGCCAGTAGCCACTTTCTAGAAGGTCTTCCACTTCTGCCTCCCACGAAGCCTGGCACCGCTCACAGGACAGCTGTGGCATGTTGAGATCATACCGTCCTACAAAGTAAAATATACATCCACTGTAATGTTCTGACTGTCAAAGTTACACTGCCATCTTAATCATAACTGTTCAGTAATGATGTTTGACTTGTTTGGAAGTCTATGAACTATAATGAATAAGTCTAGAGTAGGGTTGGGTATCGAAATTAGGTTCAAAGAAGGAACTGAATAAAAAGTGCTGGGTACCGGGCACCCATACGAATGAAGGAATCATAACGGAAGACCGAAGTATGTACAGTGCATGCAGTATGTACCTCTCTCAAAAATGTGTACATGGATGCTGGGGTTAGAGTGGGGGTGCACATAACTGGTGCGCAAGTGTGGTCAAAATAAATGATGTTCGGCAGATCAAACGAAGGGGCGCTATTGTGTACCGGCTGGTACCAACAATGTATTTATTGCGTCACTCAGTATCTAACTCTGGTGTCACATAATTCTAATATCTTCTACTTCTGTAAATTGACTTCAAAATATAAACATTGTTGATCCTATTACAGTGACTATTACAAAGCCATCCATCATGACACTGGCCGGTCAAATGTAAACTGAACACACATGGATTAGGATTAATCACATGCAGAATGGTGCGTTCTGTTTGAACCTTAGCAGTGACAGGGGAGTGGTTCTTTATCTTATGCTGATTCAAAAATAATGTTGCAGTAATGACAAAAAAAGCAGCAGAACAGCAACTAATGGATTTGTGCTCACACACTTTAACAGTAGTGATGCGCTCAGAACTACACACAGTGTATCTGCAGTCTGGTAAATTGTTGTCAATTAAATAAGCAGTCTGCCAATGTATGGAGTATGTATTTCTGATATTAAGTTCTTGAGGGAGTTGTTGAAAAGGGAAACATCCTTTTTTCAAAAGTGCAGAGGGGGAAAAAATGTATTACCATTTATTGTGACCAAAGCAACTGCCTTCCCTTGGACGACCCTCAGTACCTCTGGTGGACAGCCACAGATTTGGTCAGGCACCCGAATAGGCAAGAATCTCACTGAAAGGAAAGGATAGATGGCTCAATTTCAGGATCCACCAGTTTGATTAGACCAAGGATTAGACCCCATTTTATGGACCCTGTAAAATCACTGTAAAATCTTCATTAAACACTGTCATTCATGCATTCAACACATCACGTTTAGATTACTGCAACATACTTTACACTGTATGGCCTAACCCAGAAATACATCTCCCGTCTGAAACCAGTTCAGAATGTTTCCGGCAGGCTTCTGACCAACACCAGGAAGCTGGACCACATCAACTCTGTCCTGACTACTCTTCACTGGCTTCCAGATGTTTTACGAATTATTTTATCAACTTTTAGGGCTTGAAAGGGTCTTGCACCCCAATATCTTGTTGAGCTCCGTATAACCCTCCCATGCCCTAAGGTCCTCAGGCAGGGCCCTCTTCAAAAAGGTCCCTACAGCTCACCTTGTCACCAAGGATACTCAAGCCTTCTCCTGTCAAGCTCCCAGACTCTGTAATGCTCTACCTATTAGGCCATGGCTATACGGAGCTGGATCTTTCATATATCCCGGTTTTTCAGATATCCACATAAAAGAATATCTAGGTCCACACGAGAAAGATATCTAGGTCTAAAAAAATCTGTGTCCCCAGACCTCCACTGGGGGACAAGCACACACACAGTAAAGTCTTAAGAGATATCCGGGTACCGTGTCTACACGGATCCAGTGAATCGGATATTTTTCAATGTCTTCACTTTTTATCCGGTTTAAAAAATATCCAGCTTCGCGGCCGAAATATCCTGCTTTGTGTGGCTGCAAGCCCCAACAGCACAAAAAAATGTCTAGCTTCAGAAATATCCAGCTCCGTGTAGCCAAACTAGCCATGGCCTATATCTATTTGCCTAGACGACACTATCATATCTCTGCTGTCGGGCCAAAACCTCCTAACTCAAAAATGTTAATTTTCAGGAAATTGAGCTGGAATTAGGATGTTCTTTTTACTACGTTTCATTGGTTCAATATTTTATTTTAACCAACACACAGACGTAAAGGGTGTTCAATAGCACATATTTATGAAAAAAGAGAGGGCCAATCAGGTGGAGTTAGCTGGTTTGGCAAAAATTGTGGAGTTAGGAGGTTTTGTCCCAAGCACTTTTTACTACTTTCCATTGGTTCAATATTATTTTAAACAACACTTAAATGTAAAGGGTATTCAATAGCCCTGATTTATGACAAAAAAAATCTAAAACCTCAAAAATGGAGTTAAGAGGTTTTGCCAAGACAGTGATGATATACTTTAAATATCTTCTAAAAACACATATGTTCAGGAAAGCAACCATCCATATGCCAATATACAGTAGCTTCCAGTTTGTTCTTATATAGCCTAGTCCTAGAAGGACAATATAAGTCACCAGAGCAAAGGACGGGTGTCTTCATTGATTCTAACATAGCTTAAATAGTGTTTGAAGTTACAATGGGTAGGTATAGGAAGGGGGCATGTCTGATAATATGAATACCAAATATGTAAATACTAAATCAAGCAACTTAAAAACTGTCTGGGGTACAAACAAAAGCCTAAGACTTTAAAATGACCCCAAACATAATATTTGCATAAATATTGCTTTATGTGACCATTCAAAATGTTTGTTGACTAGGATTCATTTATACATATGTTGTACTTGTAAGTTGGATAATAGCGTCTGTTAAATGCCTACATACTACATAGCAGTTCGAACTTACCACATTGTCTAATAGCCTCATCTAAAACACAACTGGTTGGAGGCAATGGCTGGAAGAAACCAGAGGTCATTGCATCTCGGTTGTGCAGGACAAGAGTCTTGTTGTGCCTTACAATGTCGCATTCAGCACAGAGGAATGGACATGGAAGGCAGGCTCTACATCGGACAGCTGCCGTGTTGGTCCCACAATGGTTGCAGATCCGTGTTGTCACATTCCCCTGTGCTAAGATGCTATTGACAAGGTCTGGTCTCTTTGCCCTCCATCTCTCTGAAAAGAGAGCATTGCGAACACTCCAGTCCATGTTAGCCGGTCTTTGTCCAGTCTCTTCTGGCTCATCAGAGCTACACGTGTACTGCAGAAGATCTTGCAGAAGATGTTCTTCTGCTGTTTTAAAAGAAAGAAATGAGTATATATGAGGCTCAATAATAAAAAAAATTCCCGCTGTTTGAACATTTGTAAACAAATTACACAAAAACATGGTACTGTAACTCAATTGTAACAATGGGCCTCATTCGTTCTTAAGATGAAATGTATTATTAGACCCACTTAGAAAGTTTTTAAGAAGACTTTGGCATTCACCTATGTTTTCTTTGTGATCTATTCTTGGACAAAATCTGAATCTACGCAAACCGGAGATCATTCTTAAAAGCTGTAATCGTAAAGGGGCGTAAGGGTGGCCTTTGAGTTCTAACGTGTTAGTGGAAAGAAGTTCCAGGGGGGAGACAGCAAAACAAGGAACAGTTTTACCACTATAACGGTATTTTAAACTTTCTTTGAAAATACTTGATCAAGCTGTAATCTCACATTGCAACCCATTACTGCCCATGTTGAGCTTGTAGATTGTCTAATTTCAAAATATTTAGATAAATCTTGAAAAATCTTCCCTGGCAGAAAATATTTTCAGATGGGGGTCAGCAGAATAACCATTACCACCCATGGGGATTGGTGGGAGGCTCCCTATGGTAATTGGGATATGTGGGGCGTCTACCTATTATAATTAGGATTAATTGGCACACCCAGTTACAAGGATTGGGATTCATCATCTTAAGAACATATTAGTTACGAACAATTCTGCCTTTATAAGAACGTTTCATGAATCTGACTCGACTTCACTTAAGTTAAGAATTCCAGTAGGAGAAGAAAACTAAAAACTAAATACAATAAATATACAATAGACTATGAGCTTATCTTACACATTACACAACATTATACATAGTACAGTATGGGTCGATCCACACTCTAATAAAGAGCCTAACTAATTTCGGTTTGGCACTAGGCGAAACCCAAATATGGTTCGCCTTCCCCCGGTTCGGGGGGGCGTCAACCGACTAAACTCGGCTCCTCGGTGCTACCGAAATGTTGTGACCTTCCGACTTAATTTCGTTACTCAGCGGTGTCTTCTCATTCATTCAGCCCGGCTTCACGTTCATATTCTCGGCTGTGAATCCAAGGAAACAGCAGTCGTTTGGGAGGGAGACACGCCGACTTCCAAATGATTGTGGACGCCGTGTATTGAGTGTTTCATAGCGAATACAGACAGTGCAGCTGGGTCTCGCTCTGGCTGTAGAGTGATGGCAGGCAGGGCGCGACAGACACGGACGGACGGACGGACGGACGGACGGACGGACAGACACACACACACACAGAGCTTTGGTGCATGTCTTGCTACTCGCCGACCATTTTAAAGAGAAAAGAAAAGCAAAGACACAACTTTGCTAATGTTCCGTGTTGATAGGTTTTCCACAACGAGTTGTGACTGCGTGGTGATAAGCATGCAGCAAGAGAGGCAGCCGCGGCACGTCTATAATGTGAGCTTGTAGATTAAATGTTTTCGACAGAGCTTGAGCATTTGTGAGAGTGACTGAGAGAGAAAGAAAGAGACCTATGGAACGGACCCCGTGTCCCTGTCACTGGTGCTGCTGCCTGCTGGAGCTGCTACTCACTGGACCTCCAGTCATTCAGCGTGCAGCACGAGGGCCAGTCAGATATGTATCCGCCCTGCAATGCTCATCTATCGGCCACAAACGTTGTCATGCCATGGACCTCCAATATTTAAAAGCGACTTCGGCACTAGCCGTTAAGAAAGTATGGATGAACTCCCCCCGAACCTAAATACTTTCCGGCCGGGGAGCCCTCCCGAACCGAAATTAGTTAGGCTCCTTATTAGAGTGTGAAACGACCCTATATATTGACCTACCATCAAGGACTGTCTCTGAAGCAGGCTCTGGAGCAAAGGACGCCTCTGCATTCGGGTGAGCGGCAGGAGCAGACTTGGAACCGTATGGTTTACCTGTAAAGCAAAAAAAATATACCCATTACCTATTAAGCAGTATTTATAATTTCCTGCCATGGCCAAGTTGCTAGAGGGGCCACCTGGTAATTAGAAATGACACAGGTTCGACCCTGAGCTCTTGAACAAATCACCCAAGTATTCACAGAGTGAGGGCTGCTACACTGACTGCTCTATCCCCAAAATGTACATTACATTGTAGGGATGGGACGATATGAAAATTTCATATCACGATAATTGTGACAAAAGAAATCATTATTTTATGATATTATCGAGAGAATCTAAATCCATTATCCTGGGGCGCCGTGGAACATTTGCCAAAAATAGCAGATCTACAAACTCATAACACGCCGAGTTGCGACGCATTGAGAGCTTGTAGGTCGGCTATTTTTTGGCAAAGACATTTGATAGTGAGTGAAAAAAGACATGTATCAAGTACATATATTATAAGTAAGTTTTACCAATTATAGAGGGTTTAAGTGGTACCGAATAAGCAGCTCGGCAAATAAAAGGTGAATGGATCCCAGAGCATGATGGAGGACGATATCACCATAAATTCAATCTCCACGATACGATTATCGTGAGTGCTTTTGATCACGATAAACGATTATATCGCTTATCGTCCCATCCCTATTACATTACCGGTAGAATAGGCAGTCTGAAATAGGGGTGCCAACAGTTAAAACCAAAGATATTGTGTGATTTGGGCTAAGTAAAACCTTTGGTTAAAAAAAGCTATATATTCTGATAGTTATGACTGTTATACCTATAGTATAGAATGTTCCAAGAAATAATATCCTGAAAGAGTTTTCTCTACTGGTTGGAATACAATTGGCTTGACTTAGCCTCAAGCAGTTAACTTACATGTTATCAATCCACATCTAAATTGCAATACCCTCTATTGACAGCCCATTGACCAAACATAAATCAGAAATGTAATTTAGAAATAGGTGGTGTATGCAGAACGTACAGTGAGTGTAATAACAATGATTGTGTAAGGAAGGGCTGTCTAAAACCATTTAAACATTTAATAGAACATGGCAGGTATTTGTAAGAAAATTACACACTAACCATCTCGACGTCTCCGACTAACAGCTGGTCTCTTGCTTATCACGTTGCCATCGGCATCCCTCTCCCTCCACTTCACTGTCAATGGACGAGGACGAGGTGCCTTCACTGATTGTGGAGGGGGTTCCTCTCCCACAAATTCATCCAAACTTTTGAGGATGTCATCGTCCTCGGCAGTGCCACTCATACTAAAAACAGACAGTGGAAAATAAGAGGGTTAGGCTATACAGTAGCTTGCTTTGCTTCTTTATTAGCTACGGAGTTCACGTATGGTATCGTGACGCCCCACAAGCACTTAAAACTAAACTCCAAACAGCCCAAAATAAACTAATTAGGGTCCTGCTTAACCTTCCCTATCAGACTCACCTCACCGCTACTCACCAGTTAAGAGTGGGGTGGCTCAGAGTAGATGACAGAGTACAGCAACTTGCAATGGGCCTGGTGTACAAGATAAACTACACCACTATGATACCCAAGTACCTGTCAAAATACTTTATAAACATTAAACACCAGAGGCAGCGCCACAGATCACTTCCAACCCAGAGTCAAAACCAACAAAGGGTCAAACTCGTTTTTCTGCTATACCACCAAAATGTGGAAAGCCTTACCGAAGGCCATAAAGGAGTGTGGATCACTAGCATCCTTTAAAATTGCCCTGAAAAACCACTTACAGGCAGCAGCCGTTCGCAACTGGTAAAAAAATGAACCTAGCCCAACCCTACCCTCCCCTGCCCCTTCTTTGTATATACTGTTTGTTTAGACTTACTGTTTTCTTTTTCTTTACATATCTACTGCATAGTACTGTGTTCTATTTGTCTGTCATTCAATGTTATATGAGATACTTCAATGGTTTCCAGTGGAAATAAGCTTAGTCTTTTCATGGATCTCCTTTTAGTAGACCTTGTACCAGTGAACTGTACCGTCATGAAACTGTACCTTTTCCTATGCAAACTTCTAATAAAGTCTTCAATCAATCAAAGCTAAAGCTAGCCAGGCTATAGTTTGAAGTTGAACGCAATATACATACAGGCTGATGATGAATACATGAAAGATCGACCCAAACTTCTTTCCCAACGGGTCTGTGGCCTTAAGCTAGATGCAGAATAGACTGAAATCTAATGTTTGCTTCTGGGGGTCCCTGGAACAAAATATTTTGTGATAGGGGTCCATCCGTGGAACAAAATATTTTTAGATGGGGTTCTGCGGCCAAAAACACATTTTGGGGGTCCTTAAACACTGATAAGCCCATTCTACAAATGTCTTCTAAATCCTAACAGTTTTCTGAAAATAAACTTATGTTAATATAATTTTCTCTCAAACTTTGTCATGTCAAGGACCCCCAGAATGATATGTATTTGTCCACGGACCCCCATCGCAAAATATTTTGTTCCAGGGACCCCCAGAAGCAAAGCTTTGATTTTAGTCTATTCTGCATCTAGCTTAAGGCCACAGACCCGTTGGGAAACGAGTTTGGGTCGACTTTGTTTTAAGTCGGCTTTTCCTGTTACCCTGATGATTAATAAGCTGAATTTGCACAAAGTGCACATTGGATTACAATTGCCAACAATATCTTACCTTTAACTTGAGCTGTGTAGATGCAACACAACGTGGTAGTAGTAGTAGTACCGCGGTACTGTGTTCTATCCGTCTGTCTTAAATGTTATATGAGAAACATAAAGAGATTCCTGTGTATATACGCTGTGAAGTTTACTAGGATCTCCTTTCAGTTGACCTTGTAGCAGCGAACTGTACTGACATGAAACTGTACCTTTTCCTATGCAAACTGACAAAAAATACTTCAATCAAAACGATAGTCCAAGTCCAGAAGAAACGTGGGTCTGTCTGTGTACTGTTTACCACCTATGTGAGGGAGCTGCATTAGCGTTAGCTGCAATAAGACATCCGGTGCCGATCTCTTCAGAATAAGAGTACACCTGAGGCAATTGAAACATTTTGAAAAACGAATAATTGTCCCATGATATGCACATTCAAAATATAGATTAAACATTTAAACGAACACACACAATGCTAATTATGTTTCTGGGTAAAAAAAAAAAGTTTTATTAACATTAGAAAAACATTATAAATGGATAAACACCCTAACCCTAACCCTAAATCAAACACGTATTTTTTAAATACATTTGTGTCTTTAAAATAAACATTATTTAGTGGACTTTTATTTTGAAGGCTGGAGCTTGGTTTATTGCAGCCAGCTCCCAAACCGGAAACGCTAATACAGCTCACTTCACGGACCTCTGTTTACCTCTGTCGCCAAAGAAAACTGAACGTCGCCGTCGCGTGATGATGACGTCGGTCTTAAAATAGGAAATAAAATATTATCGTTTTGCTTACTTTATCCACTCAAAACATAACGTTGGCTCTTGTATTGCACATTGTTTGAAAGTATAAAATCACGTTATTTTTACACACAGACAAGAGATGAGGGTTTTATCAAACACAATTGTAGGACATGTTATATCAATCCAGCCACTTGATTGGCCAGCATATATATATGCGCGGTGCATGCTGGGTAATCTATTGCTGTCGGATAGTATGCTTTTTCCCAAGTTATTCCTTCACATTTGCTTAACTATGACCAACATTTAACAAAAGTTACATTTTTAAATCAGATCAGAGACAAACAGCTTTTTATATATTTTTTGTATTACGAGAGTCATTTGGTCTCGTCTCGTTCCATTGCGCATGCGCCAAATACAACCGTCCTGAAAAGGGAATAACTGACGTTTTGGGTCTGCAAAGTCGGACGTTTAGGGCTACTGACTAAACTGCAGAATGTGACGAGCTAGGGGTGAGAACGTGTTGGCCAGAGAGCTCAGTGACCAAGCGATGCAGGGGGGCAGCGAGCTTAGAAAACCCCTTCACATAACGCCTGTAGTAACTAGCGAAGCCTAAGAAAGACCTTAACTCGGACACATCCTTGGGGTAGGCCCATCGAGAGACTGCTGAGAGCTTTTCAGGATCAGTAGCGACTCCCTCCCTAGAAATGATGTGACCTAGATACTTCACCTCCGTACGGAAAAAGCAGCATTTCTCCAGCTTAGCTTTCAGGCCTTCCTCTCGCAGACGGGACAGCACGGAATCAAGGCGTTGCAGGTGTTCGTCTATAGAGGATGAAAACACTACAACGTCATCCAAATACAGTAACAAGGTCTGGAAATGTTGAGCACCGAATATCCGCTCCATCAACCTCTGAAAGGTGCTTGGTGCATTACACAGACCGAATGGCATTCGCATAAACCCAAAGGGTAACGGTTCGCCATTTCGACATATCACTATTCCGACATTGATTTCCAATTGTCGGAACTACGGTACGTTTTTAGTACCATAAACGTCCTGCTATTCCGACAATAGCCGTTTCAATGTGTCGGAGTGGCGAGAGTCCCGGCATTCCGACACGGCCCCCCCATCTGGCTAATCTCCACACATTCTGTTGCATTGACGTCCTTCCTCATGTGGGCTAGTTGTGTTAATGGTTGATGATATCGATTTTAAATGCTCAATATTCATATGGCTCTGTTGCTGTTTTGACAGCTGTTGTCTGTCGTTGTCTGTCTGTCTGTCTGTCTGTCTGTCTGTCTGTCTGTCTGTCTGTCTGTGTCTGCATGTCTGTGTCTGCATGTCTGTGTCTGTCTGTCTGTCGGTCGGTCGGTCTTTGAGTATCTACAAAAGTGCTGGTATATTGTATGTAACCTATATTATTATTATTATTACCCTTATTACCCTATTAGTATAGGCTAGTGGTAGTATACTTTTTATAATCTATATCTGTCAATGCGTGCGCGCACACGTAGGCCTACACACTTTGTCACCCGCAACAAATGTCACGTGAAAATAGCGCATCCCTAAGGAGCATCCATTCATTGTGTGGTCCGTTTACAAACCAACGTTAATTGTGCCTTTGATCTCAATTACCTATTATGTTGTCTTATCTCCCAGCAGGGGACTAATGACCGCCCATTCATATGAGCAATGAAGTGGGACTGTTTTTTCTTTATTTGAGCCATCCACACCAGCAGAGCATTTATGTTATGTTTATTACCATTGGTTTATAGCCTATGACCATGAATTGACTATAATGATTTCATTATGAATATTTACTCCTTATTTATTGAAATATGAATTTGCTATTATTTAGGCTAGTGAAATAAGTTGCGACCGTGCCACTTTAAACACATAATTGATATCCGAGCATGAAGCGCATGAAGCACCTCGTGCACGGCACCGACACACGTCAATATTGCCCCTTGCCCATATTTTTTTCAATACGGGCCATTATCATAAATGCAAACTCAAGACCTGTCAGCTCTACTCCCACTCCAATCCTTAGAATAATATTATTGATAATCTGTGTGTGTGTGTGTGTGTGTGTGTGTGTGTGTGTGTGTGTGTACAACACAATGTACAAGCAATGTAGAAAATAAGTCGCAATCTTCATTTGCACTCTAATGACATTTATTTGTAGCTTCCTTCACTGCTTTACATTCAAAGTATAAAATAAATCAATAAACAATTAAACAAACAAAAAAATCAACAGAAACACAGCAGGTGCACAGCAGGTGCAGGTAGGCCTATCTGAGGCCGGAACGGTATGCTCAATTGGCATCATCAAACACAAAATATGTCAAAATGGCCTACACAAATAAATGTCTTTCAAGCTTGGTGTGACACAAAGTCACCCATACCAAGTTTTCGACCATTCATGTTCGACGACAAGTTTTTCTTCCCTGCTGTGCAAAAGCGAAGCGCGCTTCCTGTGCAGTTTGGAACGCACAGTGTCGAACGCGGGGATGTGCTTCTTCTCATCCTCGGTAGCATCTCTTACGGCCTCCTCATAGACTCTCCTCACCGTTTTTGTCGGGTCATCCTCAACAGCCTGCATCATTTTGTTCATAATGTCAGTAGATGAAATAACATCACCGTCATCTGGGTGCTCGTGGTCTGGCACGTGTAGAACCGTAATAAGTGGATCATCTTGCTCCATGTCAAATACGGAGGTTTGCATAAATACATTACAGGTCTTCCTCCAACAGCGCCAGTAAATCTTTGTACCTTTAGTTTTATTTTTTTGGTAACGATATCCATCGTGGACCAAAACCTTGCCTCCTCGTTTGCCTGGCTGTAGAGTTGCCATTACGCAGCGTGGGAAAACACTATAGGCTAACTTTATGCACGGGAGACGCCAGAAGTTATGATCACCACCTGCATTCAGATTATTTTATCAGCTGAATATAGTATGGTTCTAATTTGGAACAGGTTATTTTCAATCATACTGAGTGACATTCTGACTCAGTATGTCATACTGACTCAGTATGTCACTCAGTATGATTGAAAATAACCTGTTCCAAATTCACGCAGTATTACTGAGTGAATGCAGTCAATTAACGGGAAGGGCGCTGACTAGAAAGGATCTGAACAGGCTTACACTGGAATGATTGCCGTTTTTCAGCACTGGACAGTTCCAAGTTTTCCCACCTATGGCAACATTGGCAAGGCTGCAGCCAGGCAAACGAGGAGGGAGGATTTTGGTTCGTGATGGATACCGCTACCAAAAAAATAAAAGGAGGAAGACCTGCAAAGTTTTCATGCATCCAATCATCCAATCTAATCGAGATAGAGGAAGATGATCCCCAAATTAAAATTGTACACGTGCTAGACCACAATCAAGTCATTTCAGCCACTTATATTATACAAAGAATTAATTGTTTATTTATTTTGACTCTTTTTTTTTTGTTTGTTTGTTTTTCATGTTATGTTTTCTCACTCCCCATGTAAAGAGTCTTTGAATGCCTAAATATAAATGTGAGATTATTGTGCAAATAAAGATTGCTACTTCTTTTCTCATTTCTTGCGTGGACATTGGTTTGGAGTAACTGTTCATATTCACCAGTAATATAATGGCAATAATAATAATGAGGTGTACACGCATTCCACGTGCATAAAACATGCAACCTCCAAAACACTTGTTTATTGTTGGAGTGAGTGAAGTTAAAATACTGATTTGTAATTATAGGCCTAATGAAAATCTAGCGAGTAACTTGTAAAATGTAATGTCTACAATATGTGGTTCCAAGATGTGGAGTAGAATTAAAAGTAGGCCTAGGCTAGGCTATTGGAAATTTGAAAAGGTCAAGCAAAGAATACCTGAAAAGTGTAGCTTAATAGGCCTATAGGCCTATAGCGTCTGTGCAGTGCGCGAGGCGCTTCATGCTCGGTAGTCAGCATATTAGGAACATATATTCGCAACATTTACATGTCGGGAGTATGGGTTTAATAAAGTCGGAAAAATGGGAGGTCTGTCCTATGGTATTTCATGGGTAATATTCGGTATGTTGAGCGGTCGGCAATTTGGGAGTTGGGGATTATGATGGGTCGGAAAATTGGGAGGTCGGAAAGCGACATGGCACCAACATAAAAGCTGAAGTGAATCCAAACAGAACTTAAGGGGAAAGAACATTATAACAAAAAAGTCATCCCAATATCATCTCACTATTAGGAGCAGGGCTACTCAACTTAAGATGTGGTCAGGGGCCACTCAGCAACATACAATCACAGAGTAGTATAAAAAGTAAGCAAACACAATAGAAAACAGGCACATTTCCATCTATAAACCCAAACCTCATTGAACAAAAATATTGAGAAAAATCACAAAGTCATTCCAATGTCAATAAAGGATTTTTATTTGTAAAAAAAAAAAAAGGTCAGTGCTTAATTTGCCATTAAATGTGCTGGATCCCGGGCTGCATGCGGGCTGAATAACTGGCATAACATAAAAAAAAGTCACCTGAAGCACCACAAAAGAAAAATTATAGGCTATAAATTAAAGAAAAATGCTGCAGCCAAAACGGTGCTCCCCTCAAATTAACTTCGCACGGTGGTAGTGGTGTTGAAGCCTCGAGGCCTATCAAACCTCAAAGTTCACTATGAGGTGCTGGACAGCATCCCAGTAGAGCTCTACGGTCCTGTCACCCCTCTCGTACTGGGCCCGCAGCCGCTGCAGCCTTTCCTCCAGCTCCCTCCACTTTCTCCTTTGAGGCGGTGCGCGGTCACCGCGGTCGGCCATCCCGCACACTGACTCCACCAGGCGTTGCTCATCTTTCAGACGGCGGATGAATACCCATATGGAGGGGTGTTGTCGGTCCATGCTCGCGTTCCATCTGTGATGGAAACCTGAAACAATCATAGATCTGTGTTAAAACAGCAGCACACAAGGCATGTGGCCCATTGAAATTTTTTCCACATCTCACTTTTGGTTTATGAGTGTCCTTCTGTCATAAGGCCATACGTTTCTATATTGAAACATATGGCATCATGACAGAAAAAGGACGAAAGGCTGGTGGAAAAAGCTTTTCTTTATTTTTATTAAATCCTCAAAACATGATTGAACACTAGTTTTCCCATTATTAAATTGATCTGCAACCAATAACGTGCTGTCTTGCGAGACCAGGATGGTCTCTCAAATTTTAAAGAGAATGAGAATATATATTTTTTTCACGTTACATTAAAGATTAGAAATAGTTGTTACCTTCAACACGGTTGTTCGTTCGATTGTCCGACGAACGGCCATACACGTTCCAGATGATTGGGGGGAAGGTGGCATTAGGTCCCACATACGTGTTATCCATGTACTGGATGAAGTCATCCAGTTCAGGGTGCACACGCCTCAGCTGCCTGGCCTCTCGGGATGTAGACATGAGCAGGAAATGTTGCCGCACAACTGGAAGTGGCAGGAAGCCAATGGACATGACCTTCCTGAGCCACCCTTTCAGCACCTGGTTGTGCCGGTATGGAGCTGCAAAAGTTGTGTAGAGAAATATAAATTAACTCCCTGAAAATTACCCCTGAATATTATCAGATATATGGTATATTCAGACTATAGGATGTAGCCTATAAAAAACTTTAAAAAGGCTTTCATATAAGGGGTCATATTTTTAGAAATGGAATGGAACATGCATTCAAAATATCAAAAGTGTCTCCCAGACCTGCATCTTAGCATGCATCTATCAACCAAATTACTTGTTGTGTGCTGTTAGACACTGACCTGAAAGGCCTATATCCTGGATCTTGCGCCAGAGGCTCTGACAAAAGTGGAAGTAACATCCAGTGGTGCGGACTCCTGGTAGCTCAGCCCTTAAAGCATTCATTGCTGCCATCTCGAAGTCCGTCACCACCTTGTCTGGCATCCATCTGGTAGATTTATGACAGGAGGGATGAAGGATAGATAGAAACACAGACAGACAGAAACAGACAGCAAAATTGGTTACTCTTATTTCCCACAAACATATATGTATACAGTGAATGTGCCAGCAAAAACACACACACACACACACACAGTGACAGACACAGTTACACATAGCCTAC
>NW_027664675.1:0-18795 GCF_963921795.1 Nannobrachium achirus
CTAATCGTGTGTAAAGTTCGGCAAAAGAACATTTACTTGAATGAGCGTTATTCTTTCTAACACCAGCAGGGGGGAAACAGCGACACTAGAGGCCGTTCGTATGAACTTCCTATTATGGTTTCATCTAAATTCCCCCTTTGTTAGGGTCCTGATTGGTCCCTGACTGACCAACCAGCAGGCTCTATCTGCCTTGTCCCGCCCTGGTTCCGCCTTTTTATGTTGAATTTGCTGAAACATTTAAAAACATTTAAAAACATGCTGAGTCACTATACTGCCACTGAGCAGCTCCATTTTACTGAAACCAAGTTTGAAATTAGAAATGAACACAGAATAACAATACGAAGCAACTGCATTAAAATGGTAGTGGATGGAGTGTCCCACCGAGTGTCCCACCAAGACACAGCAACCAATGGGTGTGAAGAGGGGCGGGACAATGGGCAGGACTTGACAAAGGGTGAATTCTGCGGTCCTACCCCCTTGTTCCCCCATGATGCTGACCTTCAAAGAAGCCAAAGGTACGGCTCCTCCTCCATACCTCCAAAACCTGATCAACCCCTACACCCCCACCCGTTCACTCAGATCAGCCAACACAGGGATGCTGACAGAAGCCTCGCTAAAAACCCCAGGACAAAAATCCATAACACTACTGTAACATTCCTCCTTCCCTCAAAGACCACACATGAAGCTAGATAGCATTTTTAGGTTTTAGAAATCTTTACTGATTAGGTGCGTGGTCTACCTATGTCATTGTTGTTTCTAGATTGATATTCATATGCATTTGTTATATTGTTGTTGATGTTCTGACATGTTATCTTGCTTATTATAGTGATGTTTTACCTGCTTATTGTGAATCACTTTAGATTAAAAACGTCTGCTAAATGCCTAAACTGTAAACTATAAACTGTACCCTAACCTCTCCATGCTTCCTACCTCTCTGTCTCCTTGTCTCCTTGTCTCCTAGGCCCTAAGGTAAGCAGCCTTTCTAGGACTCTATTCCCCAGACACACTCTCTCTCTCTATGTCTCTCTCTCTCTCTCTCTCTCTCTCTCTCTCTCTCTCTCCTCTCTCTCTCTATTGTGTCTCTCTCTCTCTCTCTCTCTCTCTCTCTCTCTCTCTCTCTCTCTCTCTCTATGTGTCTCTCTCTCTCTCTCTCTCTCTCTCTCTCTCTCTCTCTCTCTCTCTCTCTCTCTCTCTCTCTCTCTCTCTCTCCAAGGTCATTATCTCCTCTCCCAAGGTCGTCCATTCATTCTGCTGCTGTGACATTTCTGTGCTACACATGTGGGTCACACAACGCACGCACACACACACGCACACACGCGCACACACACACACACACACACACACACACACACACACACACACACACACACACACACACACACACACACACACACACACACACACACACACAACATATCCCGCCAACCTATATTCTACCTGACCCCCTACAAAGGCTGCTGGTATTAGGGGGGGGGGGGGTAATATATATATATATACAGTAGGTGTGTAACGATACATTTTAATAGCGATTCGATACATATCACGATACATGGTTGACGATACGATACATGGATGATATTGGTTCATTCATGGCGATACGATACGATTCGATTTCAATGATTTAAAATCGATATAGTAACTATTTAGCAAAGACATTAAATCTGTGTGAAAGGTGTGGATAGTGCAGGTTTTTAAGAGAAACATGTATTATTATGGATATAAATAAGTAAACACAGTGATTATCTGCCAAATACATGGACATTGTATATTGACAAACCTGCATCTTGACATGAACCCAGAGATTACACACATTTATCTATAGACCAGTGTAGCTATATGGAAAGGAAAAGTAATTAAACCCCTCCTTTAAAAAAATTTGATTTTAGCTGTTTTCATTTCGATATACTTCGATTTTTAAATTAAAAACGATATTCCGATACAGTTACTATATCGTTTACACCCTAATATACAGTATCTTTATTTATATATGTCATCACTGTCAGGTGGAAAACCTCGTATATATTTTCAGGAAATGGAAGAAAAGACGTGCAGATGAATCTGATCTACAGGTGTTCTACAGATGTTCTACAGATGTTCTACAGATCTACAGATGATCTACAGGTGTTCCATGTCAGATCTTCACCCGTCCTGCCTTTGACAAGACAGTAGATTCACAGTGGATTGGCAGAACATTGAGCTTGTAGATCTGCTATTTGTGTTATTTTTATGACCTTCTCTGACATCGAAGTTTAAATCTACCTGTGAAGGTGGATTCTGCATTTCAATGGTAATGGAGTGGTTTTCTTGCTACACAAAACAGGAAAAGAAGCCATGTGTAAAAAATGTATTTGCAAGAATATTCCAGGAAAATAGCAGTAAACACTGAAGAGATGAAATCTGTAGTTCTTACCATTTAGTCACAAGCTCCTCCTACGTTACTAATGTTCATTTGTTATGAATCTCTATAGCAGGGGTTTTCAAAGTGGGTGACGGGGCACCCTGGGGTGCTCCGACGGCAGTCCAGGGGTGCAGCGAGATCAGTTATTTTCAGTCAGTTCTAACCAAAATGGCTGTTATCTCAAAGTTTTCCTCGCAACATAATCACCAAAAATATCGTCACTGTCGGGCAGAAACCTTGTATCTCCAAGTTTCAAATGTATACGTATTTTGGTAAAGCAAAGCCCTGCTTCATTATACAAGACTGTCGCACAAAACTAGTGAAAACCGATCTACAAGCACACAACGCTTCGCATATAGTACATTTTATAGATGATAAATACAAAACGAAAGGTTTTGGACATACAAGGGGAAAAAAAATTATAATGTAGGGGTGCCTCGGATTAAAAGAATATTCATGGGGTGCCCTGAGACAAAGGTTTGGGAACCCCTGCTGTATACAATCAATTTTGAAATGAAGAGCCTTGTTTATATTTTCTAGATAGCCAGAGTGCCATGTCAGCACCAAATCAAACATTCTGACATATTTTGATTGGCAGGACGTTGGACGATCATTAGACTATCAATAATCCACCTACTGTATTTCTCCCCAAACTCCCCAGTCAGAGTTCAGAGCTTTAATGAATGTAGAAATATGCGCAGGATCTAACTTGCTGCAAATTAGGTGACTTAATTGACCACGTTCAAAATAAAAAAGAAATCCTCTCTCTCAGCCTCATCCCAGTGTGCCAGTGATCACCCTCCTCTGTGCCCATGTTGGCACCGTGCCTAAGGTTGCCCTGCCCTGATCTCCAATGAGTGGGTGGGCGTCAGCTTGGTGTGTGGATGTGTGACGCTGGCGTCGACCGTTCACCACTTCACCTCCCAATGAATGAATGAATGAATGAATGAATGAATGAACCGTTGGAAAGAGATTTGAGTTCACAACTTACTGAGAAAAGAGCTGTACAAATACCATCCATCATCTATAAAACCCACAAACCACTTTAAATAACACACATAAAACAAACACTGTAAAAATAAATGTTGATATACTGAACGAGCTCGCAACACTGTATTTTCTCTTTCAAAGAGAGCAGAACAATCTGAGAGCTCGCTATATTACGTGACACACTTTAGCATTTGCAGAAGTAGGGCGTACCTTTAGCAAATAAATAAATAAAGTGAATATGCAGGTTTCAGCCCCTCGGGCAGTGAGTGTAAATATGTATATACAGTGTAAAGTTCTGTTACTTTTCAAGACTATATTCAGCACTCAAATTTAAGTATCAAAAGTAGCCTCACGATGGGTTGTGATTTTATAGATCTGCTATTTTCAAAAGTTTTTTTTTATTGTTTTACATACAATACATTTGAAACGTAAGGGGTGAACCCTTAGACCCTCTATGCTTTGTAAAAACAGATGTGATTTGCACTGTACTTCTTTTTCCATCTATCTTCACCAAAAATAGACGATCTACAAGCTCACAACGTGTCACATTGTGATGAGTTGTGAGCTTGTAGATCTGCTATCTTTGGAGAACCTTCCCCCCAGAATAAAGATGTGGTTCAAGTGGTTAAACATCAAGTATAAAGTTATGATGGAAACGGATATTTCTCTGTGGATGAAAAGGTTATTTATCCAACTGTTTTCGCCAGAATTTACTGTAGCATTATCTGCAGGACACCTCCGGTTAACAGCAGACATACAAGCTCACGTTGCATCGCAGATGCAACCCTTGTGAGCTTGTAGATCAGTCTCGGCTGCGACGCCGGAAATGACGCTCGCCTTCTGCGCAATGCATGATGGGAAGTTGGAAAGTTGTGGATAGGGGTGACCCATGCTCCCTCAGGTGCCTTTTCCACCATAAGAACCTTGGTTCCAGAACCAGTGCAGTTCAACTTTCTAGGAACCAAGTGGGCCGGTTCCTTCTTGTGAACCGGCCGCAAACCGGCTCGTGTTTCCACCAGATTGAACCAGATTGAACCAGATTGAACCAAGGATTTTGTGGTTCCCGTTCCGAACCAACTTTTACGGTTTGGAACCAACTCCGGTTCTCGGTGGAAAAGCTCACCTCTGGTTCATTCATTCATTCATTCATTCAAACCTTTATTTATACTCGAGAGACATTGAGGTTGCCCTCATTTGCAGTGTCGTCAAGACACATCACAGTACAGTGATGTCACTAGGTTTTCAATGTAATGGGTCCTGGGACCCACAGGTGGTCATTCAGGGTCCTGGGACCCACAGGTGGACATTCAAATGGGTCCCAGAAAAGTTGTATGAGTCCTCAATACAATGTTTTCGAGCGCTGTGAGCTTGTAGATCGGCTATCTTCAAAATGTTTGCCTATTTCTTATATTTATTTTACAATTTGGCTAATGTTTGAACTTAGAACTACTAAAACTACTAAAACATGTGCCCTAATGAATTCGGGCGCGCAAAATGGCGTCGGACGTCGGTGGAATCAAAACATTGACGTTTCTATCGCCTGTTTAAGACTTTCTACGTGGATTTTATTTGTGTTAACGTAGGGTAAAGTAGGATGCTTTCACCCATGAACAATGGTGGTGTCTGTGGAATTTTAAAATGTTTTTCTTTTACCGCGACCCGGTAAATTATTTTGACATGGACTCCAATGGAGGCGCATCCCCGGGACCCCAGGACCATGACATGAATGAGTCCCTGGGCGACTTGAATGAGTTTTTGATGCGGGATGCGCACGTAATGACATCACTGAGTACAATCAATGAAACAAACAAGACATTTACAGAGCATTTACAAGTTTAGAAACGATTGCAGATACTTGCAGGTAGATCTGCAATCAAGGATTTAAAATGACCATATGTTATAGGAGAACCTATCTTGAATGTAAGCTGTAGCTCATTCCAAGTGGTTGGGGCATTAAAGCAAAAAGGCTATCTTCCCTAGTTCAGTTTTTACTTTGGGGTTCATCCCATAGGCGGGAGAGAACGAACCAGAACCGGGTCTTTGCCAGTGGAAAAGGACCCTCAGAGGAAGGGACTAAAGTGCAAGGAAAGGATGCAAGTGTGTAGGTAATGAGGATGTAATTTAAGGACGTGAGATGCAACCAATCAGGTCTTCAGAGACACAAAGGCTGTGGGTATAAATATAGCCCCCCCCCCCCCCCCCCCCCCCCCCACCGTCATTAAGTGCTGAAAGGAATGATCTCTCTTCATTGATTGGAGGAGAGGAGCGTACAGGGACCTATTGTATCGACCATAATAGTCACTCACTTAAGGAAACACTCTACTATTCAAAGGTACAAATAGCGAGGTACACGGTACCTTTAGATATCAAAGCATTGCTGTGTTGAAATCTCAAAGATTGCTTTGATAAATGCTACATGTACAGATTACAGAAACAGCGAAAACAGCAGATCCATAAGCTCAGGACGCAACCACACTGTGACGCATTGTTGACCTGCTGTAGATCTGCTGTTTTCCACTATAGATCTGAAACTGGGCTTCAGTGGTTCATTCATAATGCGTTTATGTGTTAACACACAGACCGCCACAACGTACAGTAGATCTATACGTCCATTTAGTGGTCTCAGTGATTACAATAAGAGATCCACAAGCTCCAAACACCACCGGCTTCCAATGCTATCAATGGAATGTGTATGGGATGTTTTCATGTGTACTCAGACCATTGAATGGTGCAGTAGCTGAGATAAGGACAGCTACGGCAGTTCGCTCCCGTAACCGGACATGGATCAGTGCTCCATAGATAAACCTATTCCTTGTGATGACTCGTCACTTTCCATCACTTTTCATCACGAAACCATCGTTTTCTGGGTCCATTTTTAGCACAAGGAATGTTTTTGGTGTAAAACAAATGCTTGCAATGGATTCAGCATCATGACAACCCCCTAGTTAGACCCCTCACATCCTTAAAAACTGTTTTTCTGGGTATTTTCCTCCTGTATAGAAAGTCGATGGGAGCCCAACTTGATTTGGCCGCTGTGGCGACCCCGAAGGTCGCCGACTCGGGCGCCCTAGCTAAATCATTAGAGCATGCCCTGGGCTACATCTGTGCAAAATGTGGCGCTTTTAGACTGATTAGCACGAAATTACCATTCTGTCTCCCTAAGGCCCTCGACTACATCTGTATCTGTGTCCCAGCATAGCAGAGGGGCAGTCATTTCGGAAAGCACAGCTTTAGACCAGCCCTGAAATTATTATTATTTTTTTTCTAAAATGTGATAAAGCCATAAAAGCATTTCATAAATATCAGGCTACATTTCACTTAAACGCCAGAGCTTAACTCTGCATGTAAATAAGACTTTTTTTAAATTAATGTGAAGAGAAACCTCACATTTTGCAGGTTACATTTCATCAAAAGGCTGAATTTCTCAGATCTAGTATTTCTGCATGGCATAACTCTATAAGCTATATCTACAAAACTGTTGGGTCAATCTTCACAACCAATATATCATTTTGTAGCTATGATTCCCAGCTTTCAAATGAAATGAATAAATGAAAATGAAAAAAAAAAAAAAAAAAAAATCAATGACCAGCCCTCAGCTGTGTTCGGTCACAGATTCTGTCTATGTAATGGTGTGATTAACACGTCGAGTAGGACAGTAGCTCAGCTGCTGCACCATTCAATGGTCCAAGCATACGTGAACAATTCACATTCAGAGCATTGAGAGCATTAGAAAGGGCTGCTGAAAGTAATAAAGCGTAACAATGCGTTCCTGGTCTCATGTGTTCCTGATGAATGATAGACTGTCTCTCTCACAATGTAACACATTATTACTGTCTCTCTCACAATGTAACACATTATTACTGAGCACTGAATGGTGTTGTTTAGAGATCGTCTCCGTCTTATGATCCTCTATCTCTGCTTTTTTTTTTAATGAACGGAGCGCACGTGTGTGTGAGCGCCTCCGCTGAGAACGATTGTCAAAAGAAAAGTGTCCCTCAGTACAAAATGCAAGGCTGGATGGCATTTTTATAGCTCTTTTCTCAGCAAGTTGCGAACTCAAAGCTCTTTACAACGGTCCATTCATAGCCTGATTTCAGACTCAGCTGAAGCTTGAGTCTGACATTGTGCCCTGTTGCGTGATTATGGATCCCACTGGGAAAGATGGATAACCACGCTCCGGACTCATTTTTGAAGCTTGTGATTGGCTGAACCGGACGTAGGGAGCGCTCCGTTGGAGTCACTTGGACCGCGCGAGGTGCACCAAAACCCAATTATCATTGCGTTTAGCGTGCGCTTGCCCAGGCCTTACGGCCTGGTCATAAATAGAACGATTGCATTCTCCACGGCTCCGTAACACGCGCGGCCGGCCCTGGCCCGCTCTTCGCGGGCACTCGCGCCTGCGGCGCTCGGGGGCGAAGAGCAGGACCAAGGTCCGCTGGCCTTCGCGCCGCTTGCAATGTCGTGGACAATAACATGTGAAAACGAGCGCTCTATGCCGTTTCCATCCATCTTTCCCATTGGGATCCATAATCAGGCTGCCCTGTTTGAGCGATTTCTGGAGGGGAGGACTTTGACGGCACGGATTGGTTATTTGTTAAACCCACCCCCACTCCCTGCGCTGATTGGAGGAGCCGTCATTTGGGCTCCAGAAATCACTTATTATGAACACAATTCCAGACCAGAGAAACAGTCCACTCTGAGAGTGGGCGGGTCTATGGGCTGGAAGGTCTCCATTCTGACACTAACCCTATCTCTTACCCTAACCCTAACCTCTATGGAGTGTTGCCACTCCGACAATAAGAAGTCACTGTGGGATAGGGGTGGGCAATATAATCGATATGGCAATACATCGCGATAGTTAATTTGCCAATACTATATCGATATTTCAGGCCGTAGTATCGCGATACTTTGAGGAAAATAAAATATGTTCCCATGCATAGGAACCAATGGTAGAAGTCCGGTCCTGACACTCCGCTGCCTCTAGATGTCGCTGTACTATAGTAGCTACTTCCCCTTCCCACGGTTCAGTGAGTGAGGTCTCTTGAGAAAATTGTTGCGAACGACGAAAACAACAACATTAGAGCAGCGCCTTCACCTTTTAAAGCTGATATATCACAATAGTATCGTATCGCAAAGATTCGGAATATATCGTGATACTATTGCATCGTGACTGAAGTATCGTGATACGTATTGCATCGCGAGATTCTTGCCAATATCCACCCCTAGTGTGGGAGTGGCGACATGTCGGAATGAAGAGCAGTCACCGGGCTGGAACAAGGCTAGTCCATTCATTCATTCATTCATTCATTCATTCATTCATTCATTCATTCATTCATTCATTCATTCATTGGGAGGTGAAGTGGTGAACAGTCAACCCCAGCGTCCTCACTTCACACATTCACACACCAAGCTGACATCGACCCACTCACTGGAGGTTCAGTGTCTTGCTCAAGGACACTTCCACATGTGGACAGGAGGAGGAGCAGGGATTCAAACCGCCGACCCATGGATCACTGGACGACCTGCTCTACCTCCTGAGACACAGTCTGCCCCAAACTGCAAACTGTAAATATTCAATCAATAAATCAATCCAATCAATCATTCAATCATAGATAGATATATATAGATCAGTACAACTATAGTTCCAGTTAAATAAGGTTACAGTCGTCCTAGGTTAGGAAGGTAGTCCTTGTCAAGCGACCGTTAAGTGTACACATTGTTACAACTATTACATTGTTACAACTATTACATTGTTACAACTATTACATACCAGTGGTGTGAAGTTACATTCACTCATACTGTACTGTCTATACTTTACTGGAGTATTGGAGCAGACGTACAAACTCACACACTGTGTGTGAACTCCATAAAGATGAGCAGCAATATTAATAGATCCATGAACTGTACATGTCCTCATGCTTTCATTACAGATCATGTGTTTCTGAGAGAAAGGAGGAGAAATGGACACACATGTAAAAAAAACATTAAAGATGAAAGCATAAATCATTCATAATATGAGAATCCCTGATAGCATCTCTATGCTGTCTGTCTGTCTGTCTGTCTGTTTCTATATCTCTCTTTTTCTCTCAAGTAATTCACTCTTTACTCTCTCTCTCTCTCTCTCTCTCTCTCTCTCTCAGATCAGCCATAAGGATAAGGACAGACATGTGAAAATGGACTCAGTCACGCACGCACGCACGCACACACACACACACACACACACACACACACACACACACACACACACACACACACACACACACACACACACACACACACACACACACACACACACACACACACACACACACACACACACACACACAAAGGCAGAAGAACAGCAATGACATGTGTTCTCTAAATGGAAAGTGAAAGTGGAATATTAAATAATAATACCAATAATACTAAGTAATAAAATATCCTCTCTCTGGAGGCTGTTAAAAGCACAGGACACGGTTGGACACATGACAGAGTAGAGACTCTGAAATATCTCTCCAAACAATCTGTCTTCACATCCAGAGCCCTGCCACCGTCTCTCTCTGTCTCCTCTGAGAGGTAGAGGAATACTGGTGACCCTGTTACTGTAAACGTTACTGTAAATGTTACTGTAAATGTTACTGTAAATGTTACTGTAAATGTTTGGACGGAGGGGGACGAGCAGCATGGTGTTCAAATAGACAACACTGGGTGAAAAGAGAGATTATCTGACATATACTGGTAGATTATATGACCACATTTGTACCAGTATACTGGGCATATACCCACATTATTGGAAGTTTTCAGTTCAAGAGATTTTCAGGCATATTCCCCTGTAAACTGCAAATAATAGTTGATATTCTGTCCCCAGCTAGACAAAGGCACACCCTGGTGTGCCTTTATCTAGCTGGGGCAAAGGCACACACACGCTTTTCATGGGTTCAATATTTGTGAAACTCACACACAGACATAAAGGGTGTTTCAAAAGAACTGATTTATAAAATAACAAAATAACTGATTCATAAAAGAATAGACAGCGAAGGTCCTCTCTCTCTGATACAGAACGCCACTCAGAGGAGCAGATTACTGCATGCTAGCGTGACGCCACAATCCCTGTGTGTCTTGTGGTTAAAGTATGTATGTGTATGTATGTACACCAGGGGCGTCAATAGGGTATGGCAGGGGTATGCAGCTGCCATACCCTGGGTCCAGGGGGGGAAGACAAAAGTTACTTTTAAATATAAATCCATGAATGTCTCTTTGTCTATCTGTGCTGGTTATTGTGTTGTTAAATTACAGTAAAATAACTACAAATGCGAAATTTTACAAAACAGTCACTTTAACAAGGTATTATATTTCTCCCCATCTTGACAGAATGGTATATTCCCAGGTTCCGCAGGTCAGCTGCACAGGTGCAATGCATTATTGTTAATTGTGGCACGTTTACTATTTCATGCCAAGTTTAGCTGCCCTTGAACAAACCGTAGAAACTGCGAAAAATAGAATGTACTTCTTATAATAAATGTATCGTGCCTGTTGCTAAGGTATGGCAACATGACTGGTGTCTTGCACGCGCGCGAAGGCGCGTGTGCAAGACACCAGTCATGTTGCCATACCTTAGCTTTGTTCTGAACTGACGCCACTAATGCACACGCATTGTGCAGATATTACTATGACTCCAGATGTAATCCCCACTGTGAGTCCATATGCCTCTCTGCTGCTACCACTATGGATTGTGTTTATAATCTGCTCAACACACTGCAGGTTGCATCAACTTAAACCACACAGAGAGAAGAGACAGATGATGTGATGCAACGTTTACACGCAAGAGAAAGGAAACACAAAGAACTCTCTCTCTCTCTCTCTCTCTCTCTCTCTCTCTCTCTGTCTGTCTCTCTAAGAGAGAGAGTGTCATGTTTGCATGTTTAGAATGGTAACAGCTGAAATCAATAATATATCAGTATTCAGATATTAACCTGCGGGCCGCATTAAGTGAAGGTGGGGGCCGCATGTGGCCCCCGGGCCGCCAGTTGCCCATGTATGCAGTAGGCCAATACAATCAACTTCAACATAGATGGTTGAGTTTAGTTATCTATTAGTTTAGGGCGAGGCGTATGTATAGATACGTGTAACGCCTGACACTGTGGTTCCCCTGACACATCACTGTGACATCACAGGTGACATCACAGTGATGTCAGATACTTAAGAGCAGGGATTTCCATATATGGGCATAAACAGGTGACATCACAGTGGTGTGGCTGGTTCAGACAGGGATCTCCAAGTATAGGCATAAAAGGGATTTTATGTTGTGATGTCTTGGGAACCACTCTATGCCCATATATGGAGATCCCTGATGTCATCAATATTAAGCCCATATCTAACAGGACTTCATATCCATATATGGGTAACTGGTCCGATATACATCACTGGCCAGACGGCCAAGACCTTGACGTTTTCAAATTGCCCCATTATAGCGCCACCAGAATCTTTGTTACGTTAGATTGGAAACACTTTAACCATAAAAAATAGCAGATATACAAGCTCGCAGCACGGCACCGAGTGCCGCGCTGCGAGCTTGTAGATCTGCTATTTTTGAAAGTTTGTGCAAATCTTAAATGTATATATTTTTAAAGCAAACTTTTGTAAATCTTTGCTTCTGTGGGGGTCCCTGGAACAAACTATGAGATGAGGGTCCGTGGTCAAATACATATACATTTCCAGGAGTTCTTGACAATAAAAGGTTTGAACACCACTAATCATAGAAACATAGGTTTTTTCTGAACGTTTTTCAGGCCTAAATGGGTCAAAGTGTTGACCTGTACATAACATGAACGTTCTGATCCATATCTCCCATGGTCCATGTGATCCCATGACAACGTGTCATCATTCTATTTCCATACGTGTCTCACACGGAGCGTGAAGGACAGGAGCTTAATTGCTTAATTGCATCACACAGAACATCTGCATGTTGTTCACCTGTGTGTGTCAGAACACGAGCGTAGAGATGATTCATTTACATAACTAGACGCTCGGCCACCTGAATGCCCCACCCTTTAACGCAAACCCCATTTATCTGATTGCCTGTGTCCATTTATGCCCATATATGGAGATATATTTCTGTCTGTGTCCATTTTATGCCCATATATGGATATCTCTGTATCTGTCTGTCTTCATCTTGAGCAGTATACGCAGCCTGTTTGCTTTGCCACCCGTGGGGAATGATGCCCCTCCGGTTGTTAGGCAATAGCCATCGTACCCATGGTTCGGTTACGTCATACTGATGACATTCAATACGTAACCATGGCATTTTTTGTTGACTCATGTGGCGTACGTGATGTCAGAGTCTTTTATGAAGTGATGTCACAATGAATCAGCGCTTGCGCCGATTTCCTCCGGAACAGCCTGATGTCAACAATCAGTTCCGCATAAGGAGATTCCGAACGTTTCGCGCCGGTTCGGGAAAACCGTGCGTCAGGTCGAGTCGAGGCCCGGCACTGCACTCCGCGCCGCGGCGGGGAACGCGCGTGCCGAATCTGAAGCCGGTGGGACGAACGGTTCTCGAGATACGATGATTACATACACACAGACAGACACGCATGCACACAGGCAGAGACTTCTCGCATTTATTGCGACCATTAGGTCGCACTTACTACCAAAACCTCCACCGGCTGTCTGTCCGTCTGTCCGTCTGTCTGTCTGTCTGTCCCTCCGTCACACGTCACACGTCACACTTTTGCCCTGCTCATATCTCCGCGACCGATCCATGCCAAATTTTGCACACATACTCCTTGCCTGCCAAACCACAAACTCCACCCATCAATTCTCACATGGCCCTCTTCTAGCGCCACCATGAGGCCGATTCTTGAAAAACACATTTGTCGACACTGCTCCTACAATTTTTGCCCGAAAATCACGCGAATCGGTACACAGTATGTCTACACTCATCTCATCAAAATGGATATGTCCCATTTAGCGCCACCTTCAGGCCGATTTTTTAAAACACATTTTTGGACACTACTCCTACAGATTTTGCCCTAAAATCACACAAATCGCTACACAGTATGTCTACACTCACGTCATCAAAATGGATCTGTCCCATATAGCGTCACCATCAGGCAGATTTTTCAAACACATTTTTGGACACTGCTCCTACAAATTTTGCCCTAAATCATGCAAATCGGTACACAGTATGGCTACACTCATCTCATCTCATCAACATGCATCTGTCCCATATAGCGCCACAATCAGGCCGATTTTTATATACACATTTTTCCACACTTCTACACATTTTGGCCTAAAATCACGCTGCGACCTGACGGTTGCTTATCTCCCGATTAGGGAGTCTTACTGGTAGATATCTATGTAGAAAACTATGATACAATGACCTGAAACAATGATGGAAGCTAAGAACTCAGTTTTACTAAAGCAGGGGTTCCCAAACCTTTTTCCCAAAAGTTTTTTTTGTTTTGTTTTTTTGGCTCAGGGCACCCCTACACATTTGTCACTCCCAACACCTACCGTACATATTTATGCCATATTTTAGTGATTATGTTGAGAGGAAAACGTTGAGATAATCTAACATACAACAGATAACAGATAACAGCCATTTAGATTACAACTGACTGAAAATAACACGTTTAAAATGATACTAAATCTTTTTTTTTAAGTGTCCAAATAAATTCCAAATATCATCAAATTATCTCGCAGCACCCCTGGAAAGATACAAAAGTATTTGCCTCATAAATATAGGCCTACTTAAATCAAAGTATCAATGTAGAAATGGAACACCATATATGGGCATAAACGGGTGAAAAATATACTTTAAGTATCAAAAGCAAAAGTTCTCATTATGCAACAATGTCCCATTTCAAGTTTTCAAAATGCACCAAGAAAAAACATATTTTAAAAGCAGCAGGTCTACAAGCTCACAACGTGTCGCATGGCGACGCGCTGTGAGCTTGTAGATCGGCTATTTTCAAATAGCCAACGTAATTGGGCTGAAGTGGTCAACGTACGTTTTGCTTTGTAATACTAATCTATAAACTAACTGTTGACTGAAGTTCTCCAAATAACTGCAGGGAAGTAAAAGTAAAATATTTGCCTCCGAGATGTAGTGGAGTAGGGGTAAAAGTATTAGTATAGTATAAATACATTAATTGCATTAATTGCTCTCATCCCATGCACTCTAGTGCAGTACTTGAGTAAATAAATGTACTTAGTTACTTTCTAGCGCTCTCCTAAACCCCGTTCTCTGCCACTCTATTTTAATCCTCTTTGTGTGTCTGTGGAAGAAGCCATTATGTTGAAGCAGCAGCAGATGTTAAGCTGCATTCAACTCTGGATGGTTGGAGCAGAGCGATTACATACTGAGTGAATTCAAAGACAAGACGATGCGCTAACGTGCGCGGCAGGGACGAGCTGGCCATTGGGAAAAGTGGGACAACTCCCGAACGGCCGGTCCATTCCCGGCCTGGAGGAGTCTTTTGAAAGGGAGGAGTCCTTTTCAAAAGGTAAAGGCTTCAAATGTGGGGGCTGGTGCTGTCCTTTTTACGGGCAGGTGGTATTGAGAGGGTGGTGGCATTCTTTTCATGCAAGGTTCTGGTGCTAATTAGTTGGTCATGCACTAGGGAGTTACAAAACAAAACAGGGAATCCACGTTTTATATTATATTTATTATTGTGGGCTCGCCTGGAAGGCGAGCACACGTATGTTATCTTCATTATTTATTTATTTATCTATCAGTCAGTCAGTATCTCCTCAAAACTTTGGCGCGCTTCATCTCTTAAACGCTTACACCTTTCAACACCATTCAAATTTTTATGTGTTCAGCTTACTGAGGACACGTGTGCTTGTACTTTTGGTTTTGAAATGTTTTGTAGTATAAATATAAAAAAATAAAAATGTTTAACTTTAAGCACCCAATGCATTTCCAATGGGTTTAGTGAGTGGGGACAGAGTGGAGAGAAGGATAATAGACCCATGTTTATGTTAAGGCGCTGTGGCTGCAGTGTTCACACTTCAGATATGCTATCTATATCATTGCGTTCACACAGGTCTGCTCTCTGATTTGATCCAAATGTCTAAGCTGTGTGATGTATAAAACTATAGTTATAGTTAAAACTATAAATAAATGTCCCTCTCCACTCTACTGATTACACAGCTGTGATCAAGAATCAAGTCCGGGCGATGGGATGTAAATCCCATAGCCATATATCCTAGAGCCCGCAGGGACAGTCAGCCATATTAGTGGTTGTTGTTGGTTGTCAGGGAGATATCAAAACCAATGCATTTCCAAGTCAGATCCACAAACACAATAAAAGCCATGCTCCACTCCTCAGTCTGGAGTGGCCACATAGAAGAACGCCTTGGTTATAGACATAGTGGAGGACAGATGTGATCTGGGATTGTTAGCCTACAGTATATGCACTCAATATACTCCACTACAGTTGGAGTCCATTTGACAGTTGCTGGTTCCCAAACACAGAATCAAAAATGTAGATCTAGAACACATAGAATATGTACAGTACAGTAAGGTTCAGTAGAGTACAGTAAAAGTACAGTAAGGTTCAGTAGAGTACAGTAAAGTACAGTAAGGTACAGAAAGGTACAGTACAGAAAGGTACAGTAGAGTACAGTACAGTAAGGTACAGTAAAGTACAATACAGTACAGTAAGGTACAGTAGAGTACAGTAAAGTACAATAAAGTACAGTAAAGTAGAATAAAGTACAGTAAGGTACAGTGGAGTACAGTAAAGTACAGTAGAGTACAGTAAAGTACAGTATAGTAAGGTACAGTAGAGTACAGTACAGTAAGGTACAGTACAGTATAGTAGAGTACAGTATAGTATAGTACAGTAAGGTACAGTACAGTACAGTAAGGTACAGTAGAGTACAGTACAGTAAGGTACAGTAGAGTACAGTAAAGTACAGTAAGTTACAGTAGAATACAGTAAAGTACAGTACAGTAGAGTACAGTAAAGTACAGTAAGTTACAGTACAGTACAGTACAGTACAGTACAGTACAGTACAGTAAGGTGCAGTACAGTATAGTAAGGTACAGTACAATACTGTAAGGTACTGTACCTTACAGTACCTTTAAGTATCCTATTTGTTGGGTTGGAAGCGAGCCCACACTGTTTCGAAGGAACAGTATTTCTAGTTCTAAATGAAGTCAATTAGAAAATCAATTATCAAACATAAATGGGTGTGAGGTGTGAACAAGTCAGTAATCAGTAATGTCTGCAGTGTATGGATGTTTGGAGTGTGCTGTGCGATGTTGTATAAGGTGCAAAGCAGAACAAGCAGAGAACCTGCTTCCAGGGAGTCAAGAGCTAATGTAAGTTGAGCAGGAGAGCTCCTTAAATACTGGTCAACCACACCCAAGCTCAGCTGTTCCAAATTGGCCTGACGGCCTGCCCCACTCTGGCCTAGTCACTGGTGCTGCCAGCACGCCCACAGTAAAGGCAGAGGGGCAGGGCCGTCACACCAACGAACTTGCCTCGATGGTCCATTTCAACACACTGAAGACCATAGCTGGTGCAATAATCCAGCCCCTCTTTGACTACGGAGTCCACGTATGGTATTGTGACGCACCACAAGCCCTGAAAACTAAACTCCAAACAGCCCAAAATAAACTAATTAGGGTCCTGCTTAAAGGGATAAGAAACCCCGCCTCTAATTAGTTTTATGGGATTTAAGAACATGAAAAGATGTCTAAAATGTAGGCGTGGTTATCTGCCGTTGTGGGGGGAGGGGGCGGAGTAATGCGTCTTGTAACAGAGAGAGACAGACCGAAGCTGTCAGCAGTGGGCACTTGTTGCTTTTCCATTTTCATTTTCCTCCATTGGAGGTGTAAAAAGTATAAAGATTCGGCAACTCCATGTTCTGTAACCAATTAAAATGTGCAGGTATTTTACAAGCAAGCTCTCTGAGCTTTCATCCATGGACACACTTTCTCCAGCTCTGGACCACGGGACCAGTGAAGAATGGACGCTAGGCTCGCTATTTGCTGTGTAGTGTAGTGTGTGTGTGTGTGTGTGTGTGTGTGTGTGTGTGTGTGTGTGTGTGTGTCGTGACAGTGCGCGCGCACACACAACGTCCACACACACGAAAACTAGCAGATCTACAAGCTCACAATGCGTCGCGGGGCGTCGCTTTCGCGACGCGTTGTGAGCTTGTATATTAGCTATGTAGCTATGTAGCCTAGCTAACAGCCGTAGCAGCAATAGCTTCTCATGTAAACATGTTGGTTTCGGCTCTACGGCTATTAGCTAGGCTACATACATAGCCGATATACAAGCTCACAAGGCGTCGCTTTCGCGACGCGTTGTGAGCTTGTAGATCTGCTATTTTCCGTGTGTGGACGTTGTGTGTGTGCGTGCACTGTCACGACACGCACGCAAACACACACACAAACACACACACAGGCTACACTACACGGAAAATAACACAGGCACCACACAGTGTAACTGTCTGTTGAGAGAGCCTGCTCTTCTCTCTGGCTGAAACAAGCATACAGTGAAACCACGCCCCCCCTTGATACGACTCTGTAAAACAAACGTTAATATTAATTAGATATGCCTACGTCACGTTACACCACAGAACATTGATAGCTAATATTTAATGAGTGGCGCGAAATATTTCTTTTTGACCTAGAAACTGGAAGTACACAGAAATAGCTACAGAGACAGCAGAAAGCTCTGAATCCCCAAGCCTATGGGCAAATTGAACCATATCACTGCTCCCTATCACAAGTGACTCATTGATATAATATATATTTATAGAAAAAGTGATTTTGTGTTTCATGGACCTTTAACCTTCCCTATCAGACTCACCTCACCGCTACTCACCAGTTAAGAGTGGGGTGGCTCAGAGTAGATGACAGAGTACAGCAACTTGCAATGGGCCTGGTGTACAAGATATACTACACCACTATGATACCCAAGTACCTGTCAAAATACTTTATAAACATTAAGGATGTCCATAATTACAACACCAGAGGCAGCGCCACAGATCACTTTCAACCCAGAGTTAAAACCAACAAAGGGTCAAACTCGTTCTTCTGCTATACCACCAAAATGTGGAAAGCCTTACCGAAGGCCATAAAGGAGTGTGGATGATATTAAAGCATCAGTTAACATGGAACCAGGGGTGAAAAAGAGGGTGTACAACAGGGGTGTAAGAGAAGCTTAGATAGCAGTGATATTAACATGAAACCAGGGTTGAAACAGACTGTAGAGAAGCTTAGCGCTGTGCTCTGTGAACTCTAGGAACTCTAGGAACTCTGGGTAAATTGTGCTTAGAAGGACAAGAAAAGAAGTTCATCACTGCTGCTCCATACAGGGTTTAACCATGTTAGACCGGCATCTGTGTTACTCTAGAGTTTAACCACTTTAATTAAATATTAAACTCTAAGAAAAGGCTGATGCACA
>NW_027664674.1:0-1000 GCF_963921795.1 Nannobrachium achirus
CCTTAAGTGTCAGTTAAACATGATGATACTACAGTATAGATTGGGGGTCCAAAATGGTATCAAATGGGGGTCTGTGGCCTAATTAATGCATAACAAACTGGGGGTCCTTAAATGGTTGACAATCTATCTATACAGTAGTTGTAAAAGTCTACTTATGAGGGTCCCTGGCATATCTTTTCAAATGGGGGTCTGCAGGCCAATACCGGTATGTGTCAATTTGGGGGGTCCTTGAAAGAACATGAAGAACCAGTTATCCAATACATCAATATGACAATAGCACCAAAAAATTAGAACGTCAACCCAGAGTTCACAGAAGGACTGCTGGAGTGAGGAGACATTTTCATTTGCTTCCCAGCAATGCTTCTCCTCCAATGGGAGCACAATCTGGCAAGAGTGACTTTGCACCACCAGTAGCAGTAGACCACCGAGCCAGGCAAGATTAATCAACCCAAGAGTAATTAAATGAATCCATGTCAAGTAGCAGTTCAAGTCAGGACAGCCATTCAACTCTACTCATATAGGATATAGGATATAGGATATAGGATATAGGATGCTGTTTCTGATGAAGCACCCATACAGAGAGGACAATACAGTGTGTGACGTCGACTTCAAAATATACAAAAAGAAAAAGAAGACATTTTACAGCATTTTCTTTTTGTATGTGAAATATTATTATTGGGGTTCAGAATTTAATTTGGTTAAAGTGAAGGGTGTGTGATCATGGGTCATTCAGTTGGCTCAGTTCTGTCAGTGTCACCTGGGGGTGGATGAGGGAGGTTGTGGTTTGGGGGCAACCATGGGCAATTGAAGATTTAACCTGACATTAAACAACAGCAGAGGAATGTATTTAGTCCATCGCATGATGGTGTCGCTTGGAAAAAATAACACATTTGCAAGCTATGTGTTGCTACATGGCTGTTTGAAGCTTTGAGGCTTCTTTGAGGCAAGCGATTCCATCGCAATACGGAATATACGGTCGCAATGAGGCTTTAAGGCTTTG
>NW_027664673.1:0-57500 GCF_963921795.1 Nannobrachium achirus
GTTACAATGGGTGTGTATGTGGAGAGGGCCTGGGCGTGTCGGGCCTGGTAACATTTACATCAAATATCTAAATATTGAATCAAGCAAATTAAAAACTGTTCAGGGTGTTCATAAAAGCCTGATTAGACGATAAAATGACTTTGAAAGTGTAATATCCCTTTAAACTCATCAACAGTGCAGCTGTACTGAAAGCTTGAATTATCCTCTTTCTATCAGCAAAGTTTTTGTTTCATAAAAATCCACCATAGGCCTGTTATGAGCTACTTTCTGTCAAGATATTCTGTGCAGGTTTTTATTTTTCCAAGTGTCAGAGTTTGGAAGCACTCGTTTTCAACAACACAACATCCTGCTGCCTCCTGCATTATGTGACATGTAGAAACAGGTGGTATGCAGGGCCGTTGAGTGATTTGCAACGAGGGCTTCCAAACTCCAATGCTCCAAGCTGCTCAATGTTTTGCCACTCAATATAGATTAGGGGGGCGGGTCCCAGTGGAGGTATTTTTTTCCAATTCTACTATACTTGTGAGGACATCTGGTCCTCACATGGTAATAAAAACGGGGACACACGCGCACACGCGCACACACACACACACACAGGGAAAGAGACAGACAGACAGACAGACAGACAGACAGACAGACAGACAGTATAGTATAGATTAGTGTCATTGTTTAAGTCATTGTTTGTTACCTGAACAGATCAGCTCCAGACTGATGGAGGAACTACTAGACTCCATTACTCCTCCACCTCTACACTCCCTCAGTGAAGATTCAGATCCAACACATTTAGATTTAATCCACCATGTATGTTGATCTGTAGAACCACCTCTGATCTCTGCAGAAACAACAGAGCCACAGCCCAGCTGTCTGCACGCTACAGATGATAACTGCTGGTTCCAATAAGAAGAAGGATCCACTGTTCTCCATTCTCTCTGGTGTTTCACCTCCAGTCTACCAGTACAGCGTCTGGCTCCTCCCACCAACCTGACATCACCAGACTCTGTACACAGAACATAGAATAAACAGTTAAATAAAGTAATATTACTTTTATATTACTTCTAGGTTAAAATGTATAATATTGATGTGTTTATTGATGTTTGTTTACCTGTTGTGTGGAGAGCCTGGAGAGCTGAAGAGAAACATGATCACATTAATGAGTCTGAGTGAAACCAGTGGGGGAAGAAGTACTGGAGTAAAAGTATCAATAAATACTCTATTACAAGTAAAAGTATCAATAAATACTCTGTTACGAGTAAAAGTATCAATAAATACTCTGTTACAAGTAAAAGTATCAATAAATACTCTGTTACAAGTAAAAGTATCAATAAATACTCTGTTACAAGTTATAGTATCAATAAATACTCTGTAACAAGTAAAGGTATCAATAAATACTCTGTTACAAGTAAAAGTATCAATACCACCATGTAGAAATACTCTGTTTCAAGCAGTGGTGTAAAGTAACTAAGTACATTTAAGTACTGTACTTAACACACCGGGTGCCCAGAATTATTCGACGTGTGTGTTTGCTGGTGCCCATGGCAACCCGCCATTTTACCTACCTTCGAAGTACTGGCGAGAAAAGTAATCTGAGTAATTGTAATCCGAGTATGTCCTGTTTATTTCGCGAAAATCTTTTCTTTCAGTCAGGACCGTTTTTTTATCAATTCTAAGCCACAGTGTTTGTGTTACGGCCGGTAGAAGAGGCTGCCGTTTTGAGAAAAAAAAGAAAAAAGGAAGAGAATCCGGAGAAAACAGCATTTTTGTGCAGCCGCTAAACAGGAAGTCAACGAGCCAGACAGCACGTCCGGGTGGCGTCTGGCCGATACGCAAGCTTGTCCAAGTTCCGGTCCCCGCCGAGCCCCCTGTGATTGGCTGAACCGGAGGTAGGGAGCGCTCCATTGTAGTCACTTGGACCGCGCAGAGGCGGTGAATAGAATGCGTTAGGAGGTTATCGTGGCGTTTGGGCATAAATATGGGCATAAATATAACGATTGCATTCACCACGGCTTCGTAACTCGCGCGGCGCTCCGCCGGCCGCGCGGCCCTGGCCCGCTGGCCTTCGCGCCGCTTGCAATGTCGTGGACAATAACTGAGCGTCGTGGACAATAACTGTGACATCTAACCATAAAACGAGCGCTCCCTTCATAGACAAGCTTGCGAATAGCTTCCTCGCGTCCGGGTGACGTAATTTCGCGCTGCATGTTGGGAAATGGAGTTTGTTTCATCACCGCGGTAGCCAAGTGCAGTAGCTACAGTACAGTATAGTTTACTGTACAACGTGTCAAACGCGTGAAATATCCCACTAGACAAAGAGTCTAGAATAGAAATACCCGGAGTTACTGTGAGTTGAATCTAACTGCAATTCCTTTGTTGCCACGGAGAAGAAGTGAACACAGAGAGAGATTCTGGGATCCACAGGTTAAAGTTGGTTTATTGCATAGAATATGAAGCCTATCAGGCCTAAGCCTTCTAGAACAACCGGTCAGCCTGCCGGCCCCCGGGAAAATGCACACACTACATACAATTAATTCTGTGGTCTTTTTAAAGCAAGTCAGAGGCGGACCACCATGTCATGTCCAGACAGGTTGAGTAGATTAGCATCTGGTCAATACACTGACTTGTGGCCTTGTGGCAGAAGGCCTTGTTGACTGTAAATCCCTAACAATAGCTAATCACAGCAGGTGACATTCCTACACAAAGATAGTGCCCTGTGACTTTGTTCCACCCAGGAGCACTGGGGGGTAAATGCAAATAGCCCCTATTGGTGCCGTGGGAGACAAGCAGGCAGACAGACTTGATTGAGTACCCCAATGCAAATAACAGCAGTTTGATCCGTACAGTAAGTACAAAAATATGTGAGATATGGTTTCACAGGATACAACACGCGTCAATGGGCACACGTAAACATCAAAGAGTTTGGCGTGTTGACACCACGTGGGCGTTTAATGTGTTAAGTACAATTGTTAGGTTTTAGTACTTTACTTGAGTATTTCCAACAATACTTTTACTTCTACTCCACTACATCTCAGATGCAATATTGTACTTTTACTCAATTTATTTTGAAACGTAAGTTACTAATTACTTTACAGATATAAATTATAATATTATAAAACATAACAACATAACAACAGAAAATGTAAAATCCAACTTTAAGTTTTCTTCGTTTTTTTTTTACTTATTTTTTATTATAAAAAAAAGATTTAAAATAGTAAAAAATAGACAATCTACAAGCTCAAAACAGTTCACGATGCAACACATTGTGAGCTTGTAGATCAGCTATTTTCATCACTTGTGTGAGACTATATGAATACGTATGGCATTTATTAACCCCTTAAAACCAGGAAGCATCGGTGTCATTTTAGCTTCTAGCTTTGGCTGTTCAAAAATATCAGATGTACAAGCTCACAGTGCGTCACTTTGTGCTGCAAAGCACAAAGTAGACTGCTCCCGAGTCCCGTTGAACTCACATGTTCAATGGTAAAGAGTACCCTTTAACCCCCCCCCCCCCCCCCATAAATAAATGAAAAAAGAAAGAAAAGGAAAGAAAAAAACAATAGTATACAGTACAGTTATATTTAATTAGCAGCAAATGGTTTCTATCGATCAATCAAACTTTATTAAGGACCTGGACAAGCTGTGACGGTTCTGATAGTAAACTGATAGTAAATGATTATAAGGACACTTGGTCCATTTGTGGAGTGCAGTTTGCTTCCAGGTTGTCCTGACAGGCAGTGCATTCTGTCTTCATTAAATATTATTGGTCATTCATGAAGAAAAAATATCCTAGCCAGGATGTACCAACTGGCGAGGCCTGGTACTGTGAGCTTGTACATCGGCTATTTTAAAATAGCCAACATTTAAATATTTACAGGGACTTAATACAATCATTTGTCATGGAAGTGGACTTCCCAAGCAACATGGAACTGTGCGTTTCTCCACTGGCACTGGCTGGCAGTCAGTTAGGTTGCATGCTTTGTACACACTGTCACATGCGATGGTGTGTCTCATAGAACAATGCTACCTTAGGGGGGCACCATTTCACAGGAGAACATCAGTATGAATGAGTCTGATTAACGCCAGTCTGTCAGCAATTACTGGTATTATATTTCATAGGGGTGACATAGTGGCACGGTGCCCTTGGAGACTTGGTGCCCCAGGCAAACATCTGTTTCACCTCTCCCAATGGGCGGCCCTGCTAGCGCTTTCACTCATTCAGGTTTTGTCACAGAACCCCGGGCTGAATCAGGGGCCCAGCACGTCCCTGCACAGAACTGTGTGACTGTGGCCTCTCTGCACTCATCTATTGGATTTAACATTCTACACTGAACTGTGTGACTGTGGCCTCTCTGTTATCTATTGGATTTAACATTCTACACTGAACTGTGTGACTGTGGCCTCTCTGTTATCTATTGGATTTAACATTCTACACTGAACTGTGTGACTGTGGCCTCTCTGTTATCTATTGGATTTAACATTCTACACAGAACTGTGTGACTGTAGCCTCTCTGTTATCTATTGGATTTAACATTCTACACAGAACTGTGTGACTGTAGCCTCTCTGTTATCTATTGGATTTAACATTCTACACAGAACTGTGTGACTGTGGCCTCTCTGTTATCTATTGGATTTAACATTCTACACAGAACTGTGTGACTGTGGCCTCTCTGTTATCTATTGGATTTAACATTCTACACAGAACTGTGTGACTGTAGCCTCTCTGTTATCTATTGGATTTAACATTCTACACAGAACTGTGTGACTGTGGCCTCTCTGTTATCTATTGGATTTAACATTCTACACTGAACTGTGTGACTGTAGCCTCTCTGTTATCTATTGGATTTAACATTCTACACAGAACTGTGTGACTGTAGCCTCTCTGTTATCTATTGGATTTAACATTCTACACTGAACTGTGTGACTGTGGCCTCTCTGTTATCTATTGGATTTAACATTCTACACAGAACTGTGTGACTGTGGCCTCTCTGTTATCTATTGGATTTAACATTCTACACTGAACTGTGTGACTGTGGCCTCTCTGTTATCTATTGGATTTAACATTCTACACAGAACTGTGTGACTGTAGCCTCTCTGTTATCTATTGGATTTAACATTCTACACAGAACTGTGTGACTGTGGCCTCTCTGTTATCTATTGGATTTAACATTCTACACTGAACTGTGTGACTGTAGCCTCTCTGTTATCTATTGGATTTAACATTCTACACAGAACTGTGTGACTGTGGCCTCTCTGTTATCTATTGGATTTAACATTCTACACAGAACTGTGTGACTGTGGCCTCTCTGTTATCTATTGGATTTAACATTCTACACTGAACTGTGTGACTGTGGCCTCTCTGTTATCTATTGGATTTAACATTCTACACTGAACTGTGTGACTGTGGCCTCTCTGTTATCTATTGGATTTAACATTCTACACAGAACTGTGTGACTGTGGCCTTTCTGTTATCTATTGGATTTAACATTCTACACAGAACTGTGTGACTGTGGCCTCTCTGTTATCTATTGGATTTAACATTCTACACAGAACTGTGTGACTGTGGCCTCTCTGTTATCTATTGGATTTAACATTCTACACAGAACTGTGTGACTGTGGCCTCTCTGTTATCTATTGGATTTAACATTCTACACAGAACTGTGTGACTGTGGCCTCTCTGTTATCTATTGGATTTAACATTCTACACTGAACTGTGTGACTGTGGCCTCTCTGTTATCTATTGGATTTAACATTCTACACAGAACTGTGTGACTGTGGCCTCTCTGTTATCTATTGGATTTAACATTCTACACAGAACTGTGTGACTGTGGCCTCTCTGTTATCTATTGGATTTAACATTCTACACTGAACTGTGTGACTGTGGCCTCTCTGTTATCTATTGGATTTAACATTCTACACAGAACTGTGTGACTGTAGCCTCTCTGTTATCTATTGGATTTAACATTCTACACAGAACTGTGTGACTGTAGCCTCTCTGTTATCTATTGGATTTAACATTCTACACTGAACTGTGTGACTGTGGCCTCTCTGTTATCTATTGGATTTAACATTCTACACAGAACTGTGTGACTGTGGCCTCTCTGTTATCTATTGGATTTAACATTCTACACAGAACTGTGTGACTGTAGCCTCTCTGTTATCTATTGGATTCAACATTCTACACAGAAATGTGTGACTGTGGCCTCTCTGTTATCTATTGGATTTAACATTCTACACAGAACTGTGTGACTGTGGCCTCTCTGTTATCTATTGGATTTAACATTCTACACTGAACTGTGTGACTGTAGCCTCTCTGTTATCTATTGGATTTAACATTCTACACAGAACTGTGTGACTGTAGCCTCTCTGTTATCTATTGGATTTAACATTCTACACAGAACTGTGTGACTGTAGCCTCTCTGTTATCTATTGGATTTAACATTCTACACAGAACTGTGTGACTGTGGCCTCTCTGTTATCTATTGGATTTAACATTCTACACAGAACTGTGTGACTGTGGCCTCTCTGTTATCTATTGGATTTAACATTCTACACTGAACTGTGTGACTGTGGCCTCTCTGTTATCTATTGGATTTAACATTCTACACAGAACTGTGTGACTGTGGCCTCTCTGTTATCTATTGGATTTAACATTCTACACTGAACTGTGTGACTGTGGCTTCTCTGTTATCTATTGGATTTAACATTCTACACTGAACTGTGTGACTGTGGCCTCTCTGTTATCTATTGGATTTAACATTCTACACAGAACTGTGTGACTGTGGCCTCTCTGTTATCTATTGGATTTAACATTCTACACTGAACTGTGTGACTGTAGCCTCTCTGTTATCTATTGGATTTAACATTCTACACAGAACTGTGTGACTGTGGCCTCTCTGTTATCTATTGGATTTAACATTCTACACTGAACTGTGTGACTGTGGCCTCTCTGTTATCTATTGGATTTAACATTCTACACTGAACTGTGTGACTGTAGCCTCTCTGTTATCTATTGGATTTAACATTCTACACTGAACTGTGTGACTGTGGCCTCTCTGTTATCTATTGGATTTAACATTCTACACAGAACTGTGTGACTGTAGCCTCTCTGTTATCTATTGGATTTAACATTCTACACAGAACTGTGTGACTGTGGCCTCTCTGTTATCTATTGGATTTAACATTCTACACAGAACTGTGTGACTGTAGCCTCTCTGTTATCTATTGGATTTAACATTCTACACAGAACTGTGTGACTGTGGCCTCTCTGTTATCTATTGGATTTAACATTCTACACAGAACTGTGTGACTGTAGCCTCTCTGTTATCTATTGGATTTAACATTCTACACAGAACTGTGTGACTGTAGCCTCTCTGTTATCTATTGGATTTAACATTCTACACAGAACTGTGTGACTGTAGCCTCTCTGTTATCTATTGGATTTAACATTCTACACTGAACTGTGTGACTGTGGCCTCTCTGTTATCTATTGGATTTAACATTCTACACAGAACTGTGTGACTGTAGCCTCTCTGTTATCTATTGGATTTAACATTCTACACAGAACTGTGTGACTGTGGCCTCTCTGCACTCATCTATTGGATTTAACATTCTACACAGAACTGTGTGACTGTGGCCTCTCTGTTATCTATTGGATTTAACATTCTACACAGAACTGTGTGACTGTGGCCTCTCTGTTATCTATTGGATTTAACATTCTACACTGAACTGTGTGACTGTGGCCTCTCTGTTATCTATTGGATTTAACATTCTACACTGAAATGTGTGACTGTAGCCTCTCTGTTATCTATTGGATTTAACATTCTACACAGAACTGTGTGACTGTAGCCTCTCTGTTATCTATTGGATTTAACATTCTACACTGAACTGTGTGACTGTGGCCTCTCTGTTATCTATTGGATTTAACATTCTACACTGAACTGTGTGACTGTAGCCTCTCTGTTATCTATTGGATTTAACATTCTACACTGAACTGTGTGACTGTGGCCTCTCTGTTATCTATTGGATTTAACATTCTACACAGAACTGTGTGACTGTAGCCTCTCTGTTATCTATTGGATTTAACATTCTACACAGAACTGTGTGACTGTGGCCTCTCTGTTATCTATTGGATTTAACATTCTACACAGAACTGTGTGACTGTAGCCTCTCTGTTATCTATTGGATTTAACATTCTACACAGAACTGTGTGACTGTGGCCTCTCTGTTATCTATTGGATTTAACATTCTACACAGAACTGTGTGACTGTAGCCTCTCTGTTATCTATTGGATTTAACATTCTACACAGAACTGTGTGACTGTAGCCTCTCTGTTATCTATTGGATTTAACATTCTACACAGAACTGTGTGACTGTAGCCTCTCTGTTATCTATTGGATTTAACATTCTACACTGAACTGTGTGACTGTGGCCTCTCTGTTATCTATTGGATTTAACATTCTACACAGAACTGTGTGACTGTAGCCTCTCTGTTATCTATTGGATTTAACATTCTACACAGAACTGTGTGACTGTGGCCTCTCTGCACTCATCTATTGGATTTAACATTCTACACAGAACTGTGTGACTGTGGCCTCTCTGTTATCTATTGGATTTAACATTCTACACAGAACTGTGTGACTGTGGCCTCTCTGTTATCTATTGGATTTAACATTCTACACTGAACTGTGTGACTGTGGCCTCTCTGTTATCTATTGGATTTAACATTCTACACTGAAATGTGTGACTGTAGCCTCTCTGTTATCTATTGGATTTAACATTCTACACAGAACTGTGTGACTGTAGCCTCTCTGTTATCTATTGGATTTAACATTCTACACAGAACTGTGTGACTGTGGCCTCTCTGTTATCTATTGGATTTAACATTCTACACAGAACTGTGTGACTGTGGCCTCTCTGTTATCTATTGGATTTAACATTCTACACTGAACTGTGTGACTGTGGCCTCTCTGTTATCTATTGGATTTAACATTCTACACAGAACTGTGTGACTGTGGCCTCTCTGTTATCTATTGGATTTAACATTCTACACAGAACTGTGTGACTGTGGCCTCTCTGTTATCTATTGGATTTAACATTCTACACTGAACTGTGTGACTGTGGCCTCTCTGTTATCTATTGGATTTAACATTCTACACAGAACTGTGTGACTGTAGCCTCTCTGTTATCTATTGGATTTAACATTCTACACAGAACTGTGTGACTGTAGCCTCTCTGTTATCTATTGGATTTAACATTCTACACTGAACTGTGTGACTGTGGCCTCTCTGTTATCTATTGGATTTAACATTCTACACAGAACTGTGTGACTGTGGCCTCTCTGTTATCTATTGGATTTAACATTCTACACAGAACTGTGTGACTGTAGCCTCTCTGTTATCTATTGGATTCAACATTCTACACAGAACTGTGTGACTGTGGCCTCTCTGTTATCTATTGGATTTAACATTCTACACAGAACTGTGTGACTGTGGCCTCTCTGTTATCTATTGGATTTAACATTCTACACTGAACTGTGTGACTGTAGCCTCTCTGTTATCTATTGGATTTAACATTCTACACAGAACTGTGTGACTGTAGCCTCTCTGTTATCTATTGGATTTAACATTCTACACAGAACTGTGTGACTGTAGCCTCTCTGTTATCTATTGGATTTAACATTCTACACAGAACTGTGTGACTGTGGCCTCTCTGTTATCTATTGGATTTAACATTCTACACAGAACTGTGTGACTGTGGCCTCTCTGTTATCTATTGGATTTAACATTCTACACTGAACTGTGTGACTGTGGCCTCTCTGTTATCTATTGGATTTAACATTCTACACAGAACTGTGTGACTGTGGCCTCTCTGTTATCTATTGGATTTAACATTCTACACTGAACTGTGTGACTGTGGCTTCTCTGTTATCTATTGGATTTAACATTCTACACTGAACTGTGTGACTGTGGCCTCTCTGTTATCTATTGGATTTAACATTCTACACAGAACTGTGTGACTGTGGCCTCTCTGTTATCTATTGGATTTAACATTCTACACTGAACTGTGTGACTGTAGCCTCTCTGTTATCTATTGGATTTAACATTCTACACAGAACTGTGTGACTGTGGCCTCTCTGTTATCTATTGGATTTAACATTCTACACTGAACTGTGTGACTGTGGCCTCTCTGTTATCTATTGGATTTAACATTCTACACTGAACTGTGTGACTGTAGCCTCTCTGTTATCTATTGGATTTAACATTCTACACTGAACTGTGTGACTGTGGCCTCTCTGTTATCTATTGGATTTAACATTCTACACAGAACTGTGTGACTGTAGCCTCTCTGTTATCTATTGGATTTAACATTCTACACAGAACTGTGTGACTGTGGCCTCTCTGTTATCTATTGGATTTAACATTCTACACAGAACTGTGTGACTGTAGCCTCTCTGTTATCTATTGGATTTAACATTCTACACAGAACTGTGTGACTGTGGCCTCTCTGTTATCTATTGGATTTAACATTCTACACAGAACTGTGTGACTGTAGCCTCTCTGTTATCTATTGGATTTAACATTCTACACAGAACTGTGTGACTGTAGCCTCTCTGTTATCTATTGGATTTAACATTCTACACAGAACTGTGTGACTGTAGCCTCTCTGTTATCTATTGGATTTAACATTCTACACTGAACTGTGTGACTGTGGCCTCTCTGTTATCTATTGGATTTAACATTCTACACAGAACTGTGTGACTGTAGCCTCTCTGTTATCTATTGGATTTAACATTCTACACAGAACTGTGTGACTGTGGCCTCTCTGCACTCATCTATTGGATTTAACATTCTACACAGAACTGTGTGACTGTGGCCTCTCTGTTATCTATTGGATTTAACATTCTACACAGAACTGTGTGACTGTGGCCTCTCTGTTATCTATTGGATTTAACATTCTACACTGAACTGTGTGACTGTGGCCTCTCTGTTATCTATTGGATTTAACATTCTACACTGAAATGTGTGACTGTAGCCTCTCTGTTATCTATTGGATTTAACATTCTACACAGAACTGTGTGACTGTAGCCTCTCTGTTATCTATTGGATTTAACATTCTACACAGAACTGTGTGACTGTGGCCTCTCTGTTATCTATTGGATTTAACATTCTACACAGAACTGTGTGACTGTGGCCTCTCTGTTATCTATTGGATTTAACATTCTACACAGAACTGTGTGACTGTAGCCTCTCTGTTATCTATTGGATTTAACATTCTACACAGAACTGTGTGACTGTAGCCTCTCTGTTATCTATTGGATTTAACATTCTACACAGAACTGTGTGACTGTAGCCTCTCTGTTATCTATTGGATTTAACATTCTACACTGAACTGTGTGACTGTGGCCTCTCTGTTATCTATTGGATTTAACATTCTACACAGAACTGTGTGACTGTAGCCTCTCTGTTATCTATTGGATTTAACATTCTACACAGAACTGTGTGACTGTGGCCTCTCTGCACTCATCTATTGGATTTAACATTCTACACAGAACTGTGTGACTGTGGCCTCTCTGTTATCTATTGGATTTAACATTCTACACTGAACTGTGTGACTGTGGCCTCTCTGTTATCTATTGGATTTAACATTCTACACTGAACTGTGTGACTGTGGCCTCTCTGTTATCTATTGGATTTAACATTCTACACTGAACTGTGTGACTGTGGCCTCTCTGTTATCTATTGGATTTAACATTCTACACTGAACTGTGTGACTGTGGCCTCTCTGTTATCTATTGGATTTAACATTCTACACAGAACTGTGTGACTGTGGCCTCTCTGTTATCTATTGGATTTAACATTCTACACTGAACTGTGTGACTGTGGCTTCTCTGTTATCTATTGGATTTAACATTCTACACTGAACTGTGTGACTGTGGCCTCTCTGTTATCTATTGGATTTAACATTCTACACAGAACTGTGTGACTGTGGCCTCTCTGTTATCTATTGGATTTAACATTCTACACAGAACTGTGTGACTGTAGCCTCTCTGTTATCTATTGGATTTAACATTCTACACTGAACTGTGTGACTGTAGCCTCTCTGTTATCTATTGGATTTAACATTCTACACAGAACTGTGTGACTGTGGCCTCTCTGTTATCTATTGGATTTAACATTCTACACAGAACTGTGTGACTGTGGCCTCTCTGTTATCTATTGGATTTAACATTCTACACAGAACTGTGTGACTGTAGCCTCTCTGTTATCTATTGGATTCAACATTCTACACAGAACTGTGTGACTGTAGCCTCTCTGTTATCTATTGGATTTAACATTCTACACTGAACTGTGTGACTGTGGCCTCTCTGTTATCTATTGGATTCAACATTCTACACAGAACTGTGTGACTGTAGCCTCTCTGTTATCTATTGGATTTAACATTCTACACAGAACTGTGTGACTGTAGCCTCTCTGTTATCTATTGGATTTAACATTCTACACAGAACTGTGTGACTGTAGCCTCTCTGTTATCTATTGGATTTAACATTCTACACAGAACTGTGTGACTGTGGCCTCTCTGTTATCTATTGGATTTAACATTCTACACAGAACTGTGTGACTGTAGCCTCTCTGTTATCTATTGGATTCAACATTCTACACAGAACTGTGTGACTGTAGCCTCTCTGTTATCTATTGGATTTAACATTCTACACTGAACTGTGTGACTGTGGCCTCTCTGTTATCTATTGGATTTAACATTCTACACAGAACTGTGTGACTGTAGCCTCTCTGTTATCTATTGGATTCAACATTCTACACAGAACTGTGTGACTGTAGCCTCTCTGTTATCTATTGGATTTAACATTCTACACTGAACTGTGTGACTGTGGCCTCTCTGTTATCTATTGGATTTAACATTCTACACAGAACTGTGTGACTGTGGCCTCTCTGTTATCTATTGGATTCAACATTCTACACAGAACTGTGTGACTGTGGCCTCTCTGTTATCTATTGGATTTAACATTCTACACAGAACTGTGTGACTGTGGCCTCTCTGTTATCTATTGGATTTAACATTCTACACAGAACTGTGTGACTGTGGCCTCTCTGTTATCTATTGGATTTAACATTCTACACAGAACTGTGTGACTGTAGCCTCTCTGTTATCTATTGGATTTAACATTCTACACTGAACTGTGTGACTGTGGCCTCTCTGTTATCTATTGGATTTAACATTCTACACTGAACTGTGTGACTGTGGCCTCTCTGTTATCTATTGGATTTAACATTCTACACAGAACTGTGTGACTGTGGCCTCTCTGTTATGTATTGGATTTAACATTCTACACAGAACTGTGTGACTGTAGCCTCTCTGTTATCTATTGGATTTAACATTCTACACAGAACTGTGTGACTGTAGCCTCTCTGTTATCTATTGGATTTAACATTCTACACTGAACTGTGTGACTGTGGCCTCTCTGTTATCTATTGGATTTAACATTCTACACTGAACTGTGTGACTGTAGCCTCTCTGTTATCTATTGGATTTAACATTCTACACAGAACTGTGTGACTGTGGCCTCTCTGTTATCTATTGGATTCAACATTCTACACAGAACTGTGTGACTGTAGCCTCTCTGTTATCTATTGGATTTAACATTCTACACTGAACTGTGTGACTGTGGCCTCTCTGTTATCTATTGGATTTAACATTCTACACAGAACTGTGTGACTGTGGCCTCTCTGTTATCTATTGGATTTAACATTCTACACAGAACTGTGTGACTGTGGCCTCTCTGTTATCTATTGGATTTAACATTCTACACAGAACTGTGTGACTGTAGCCTCTCTGTTATCTATTGGATTCAACATTCTACACAGAACTGTGTGACTGTGGCCTCTCTGTTATCTATTGGATTCAACATTCTACACAGAACTGTGTGACTGTGGCCTCTCTGTTATCTATTGGATTTAACATTCTACACTGAACTGTGTGACTGTGGCCTCTCTGTTATCTATTGGATTTAACATTCTACACTGAACTGTGTGACTGTGGCCTCTCTGTTATCTATTGGATTTAACATTCTACACAGAACTGTGTGACTGTAGCCTCTCTGTTATCTATTGGATTCAACATTCTACACAGAACTGTGTGACTGTGGCCTCTCTGTTATCTATTGGATTTAACATTCTACACAGAACTGTGTGACTGTGGCCTCTCTGTTATCTATTGGATTTAACATTCTACACTGAACTGTGTGACTGTAGCCTCTCTGTTATCTATTGGATTTAACATTCTACACAGAACTGTGTGACTGTGGCCTCTCTGTTATCTATTGGATTTAACATTCTACACAGAACTGTGTGACTGTGGCCTCTCTGTTATCTATTGGATTTAACATTCTACACAGAACTGTGTGACTGTGGCCTCTCTGTTATCTATTGGATTTAACATTCTACACAGAACTGTGTGACTGTAGCCTCTCTGTTATCTATTGGATTCAACATTCTACACTGAACTGTGTGACTGTAGCCTCTCTGTTATCTATTGGATTTAACATTCTACACAGAACTGTGTGACTGTAGCCTCTCTGTTATCTATTGGATTTAACATTCTACACTGAACTGTGTGACTGTGGCCTCTCTGTTATCTATTGGATTTAACATTCTACACAGAACTGTGTGACTGTGGCCTCTCTGTTATCTATTGGATTTAACATTCTACACAGAACTGTGTGACTGTGGCCTCTCTGTTATCTATTGGATTTAACATTCTACACAGAACTGTGTGACTGTAGCCTCTCTGTTATCTATTGGATTTAACATTCTACACAGAACTGTGTGACTGTAGCCTCTCTGTTATCTATTGGATTTAACATTCTACACAGAACTGTGTGACTGTAGCCTCTCTGTTATCTATTGGATTTAACATTCTACACTGAACTGTGTGACTGTAGCCTCTCTGTTATCTATTGGATTTAACATTCTACACTGAACTGTGTGACTGTGGCCTTTCTGTTATCTATTGGATTTAACATTCTACACTGAACTGTGTGACTGTGGCCTCTCTGTTATCTATTGGATTTAACATTCTACACAGAACTGTGTGACTGTGGCCTCTCTGTTATCTATTGCAGGGGTTTTCAAAGTGGGTGACGGGGCACCCTGGGGTGCCGTGACGGCAGTCCAGGGGTGCCGCGAGATAATTTGATAATATTTGGAAATGATTTGGACACTTGAAAAAATATTGAGTATCATTTTAAACTTGAAGTACAAAGTTATTTTCAGTCAGTTCTAACCAAAATGGCTATTATCTCAACGTTTTCCTTGCAACATAATCACTAAAATATCGTCACTGTCGGGCAGAAACCTCGTATCTCCAAGTTTAAAATGTGTACGACTTTTGGTAAAGCAAAGCCCTGCTTCATCATACAAGACTGTCGCACAAAACTAGTGAAAACAGCCGATCTACAAGCACACAACGCCTCGCGATTGTTGTGTGCTTGTAGATCTGCTGTTTTCACTAGTTTAGTATATTTTATAGATGATAAATACAAAACGAATGGTTTTGGACATAGGCCTACAAGGTTTCCACCCGACAACGACGATATGCTATAAATATAAGGTGGTCATGACCTTTGGACAAGTAGAACATAACCTGTACTCTCCCGGGCAAGTACCTCTGAGACCTTAGTGTCAACTAGTGGTGGAAAACGTACTCTTACTTAAAGGGATATTTCACTTTCAAAAAAACTTTTGGTAATTTTATCATCTAATCAGGCTTTTATGAACACCCTGAACAGTTTTTAATTTGCTTGATTGAATATTTAGATATTTGATGTAAATGTTACCAGGCCCTCCAGGCCCAGGGCCTCTCCCCACACACACCCATTGTAACTTCAAACTTCATTTTAACCATGATAGATTCATTAAAAACACCCATTATTTTTTTCTGGTGACTCATACTACCCTCCTAATATGTGAGCAGGCCGTGTTTTTTCGATAACGTTTTTCATTTATTTTTAATATTTTTTTTGTATTCATTTTCCCAAATAATTACTAAAAATAAATGAAAAAAGTTATCGAAAAAACACGGCCTGCTCACATATTAGGAGGGTAGTATGAGTCACCAGAAAAAATAATGTGTGTTTTTAATGAATCTATCATGGTTAAAATGAAGTTTGAAGTTACAATGGGTTTGTATGTGGCGAGAGGCCCTACAACTGCTCCCTGTTGAAAGTGGAATATCCCTTTAAGTAAAAGTATAAATACTGTAATAAAGAAATACTCTGTGACAAGTCTGGAATTCTAAATGTACTTGAGTAAAAGTATTTAAAGTAAACCAAGCAAAGTTACTCATAATACAGAATGTCACATCTCAAACTTTAAAGAAAATAGCAGATCTACAAGCTTAAAACAAAGCAACTTCCGATCTAATAAGCTCACAACGCCTCATGCTACAGAGCGTGGTGAGTTTGTAGATCAGCTATTTTCAGCAAGGAGGTTTGGTGTAGAGGGAAAAGAGAGCAGCCTAAGTACAGGGTGAAAGGTCAAGTTTACTAAGTATTGAGGTTTGAGTGGTTAAATGTCTGAAAATATACATTAACTGTTACTGAACAAACACTATAGCAATGATTACTGTCACAATATAGAGCTATTTAACACTGTTACTGAACACTCTATAGCAATGATTACTGTCACAATATAGAGCTATTTAACACTGTTACTGAACACTCTATAGCAATGATTACTGTCACAATATAGAGCTATTTAACACTGTTACTGAACACTCTATAGCAATGATTACTGTCACAATATAGAGCTATTTAACACCGTTACTGAACAAACACTCTATAGCAATGATTACTGTCACAATATAGAGCTATTTAACACTGTTACTGAACAAACACTCTATAGCAATGATTACTGTCACAATATAGAGCTATTTAACACTGTTACTGAACAAACACTCTATAGCAATGATTACTGTCACAATATAGAGCTATTTAACACTGTTACTGAACACTCTATAGCAATGATTACTGTCACAATATAGAGCTATTTAACACTGTTACTGAACACTCTATAGCAATGATTACTGTCACAATATAGAGCTATTTAACACTGTTACTGAACACTCTATAGCAATGATTACTGTCACAATATAGAGCTATTTAACACTGTTACTGAACACTCTATAGCAATGATTACTGTCACAATATAGAGCTATTTAACACTGTTACTGAACACACACTCTATAGCAATGATTACTGTCACAATATAGAGCTATTTAACACTGTTACTGAACACTCTATAGCAATGATTACTGTCACAATATAGAGCTATTTAACACTGTTACTGAACACACACTCTATAGCAATGATTACTGTCACAATATAGAGCTATTTAACACTGTTACTGAACAAACACTCTATAGCAATGATTACTGTCACAATATAGAGCTATTTAACACTGTTACTGAACACTCTATAGCAATGATTACTGTCACAATATAGAGCTATTTAACACTGTTACTGAACACTCTATAGCAATGATTACTGTCACAATATAGAGCTATTTAACACTGTTACTGAACACTCTATAGCAATGATTACTGTCACAATATAGAGCTATTTAACACTGTTACTGAACACTCTATAGCAATGATTACTGTCACAATATAGAGCTATTTAACACTGTTACTGAACACTCTATAGCAATGATTACTGTCACAATATAGAGCTATTTAACACTGTTACTGAACACACACTCTATAGCAATGATTACTGTCACAATATAGAGCTATTTAACACTGTTACTGAACACTCTATAGCAATGATTACTGTCACAATATAGAGCTATTTAACACTGTTACTGAACACACACTCTATAGCAATGATTACTGTCACAATATAGAGCTATTTAACACTGTTACTGAACAAACACTCTATAGCAATGATTACTGTCACAATATAGAGCTATTTAACACTGTTACTGAACACTCTATAGCAATGATTACTGTCACAATATAGAGCTATTTAACACTGTTACTGAACACTCTATAGCAATGATTACTGTCACAATATAGAGCTATTTAACACTGTTACTGAACACTCTATAGCAATGATTACTGTCACAATATAGAGCTATTTAACACTGTTACTGAACACTCTATAGCAATGATTACTGTCACAATATAGAGCTATTTAACACTGTTACTGAACACTCTATAGCAATGATTACTGTCACAATATAGAGCTATTTAACACTGTTACTGAACACTCTATAGCAATGATTACTGTCACAATATAGAGCTATTTAACACTGTTACTGAACACTCTATAGCAATGATTACTGTCACAATATAGAGCTATTTAACACTGTTACTGAACACTCTATAGCAATGATTACTGTCACAATATAGAGCTATTTAACACTGTTACTGAACACTCTATAGCAATGATTACTGTCACAATATAGAGCTATTTAACACTGTTACTGAACACTCTATAGCAATGATTACTGTCACAATATAGAGCTATTTAACACTGTTACTGAACACTCTATAGCAATGATTACTGTCACAATATAGAGCTATTTAACACTGTTACTGAACACTCTATAGCAATGATTACTGTCACAATATAGAGCTATTTAACACTGTTACTGAACAAACACTCTATAGCAATGATTACTGTCACAATATAGAGCTATTTAACACTGTTACTGAACACTCTATAGCAATGATTACTGTCACAATATAGAGCTATTTAACACTGTTACTGAACACTCTATAGCAATGATTACTGTCACAATATAGAGCTATTTAACACTGTTACTGAACACACACTCTATAGCAATGATTACTGTCACAATATAGAGCTATTTAACACTGTTACTGAACACTCTATAGCAATGATTACTGTCACAATATAGAGCTATTTAACACTGTTACTGAACACACACTCTATAGCAATGATTACTGTCACAATATAGAGCTATTTAACACTGTTACTGAACAAACACTCTATAGCAATGATTACTGTCACAATATAGAGCTATTTAACACTGTTACTGAACACTCTATAGCAATGATTACTGTCACAATATAGAGCTATTTAACACTGTTACTGAACACTCTATAGCAATGATTACTGTCACAATATAGAGCTATTTAACACTGTTACTGAACACTCTATAGCAATGATTACTGTCACAATATAGAGCTATTTAACACTGTTACTGAACACTCTATAGCAATGATTACTGTCACAATATAGAGCTATTTAACACTGTTACTGAACACTCTATAGCAATGATTACTGTCACAATATAGAGCTATTTAACACTGTTACTGAACACTCTATAGCAATGATTACTGTCACAATATAGAGCTATTTAACACTGTTACTGAACACTCTATAGCAATGATTACTGTCACAATATAGAGCTATTTAACACTGTTACTGAACACTCTATAGCAATGATTACTGTCACAATATAGAGCTATTTAACACTGTTACTGAACAAACACTCTATAGCAATGATTACTGTCACAATATAGAGCTATTTAACACTGTTACTGAACACTCTATAGCAATGATTACTGTCACAATATAGAGCTATTTAACACTGTTACTGAACACACACTCTATAGCAATGATTACTGTCACAATATAGAGCTATTTAACACTGTTACTGAACAAACACTCTATAGCAATGATTACTGTCACAATATAGAGCTATTTAACACTGTTACTGAACACTCTATAGCAATGATTACTGTCACAATATAGAGCTATTTAACACTGTTACTGAACACTCTATAGCAATGATTACTGTCACAATATAGAGCTATTTAACACTGTTACTGAACACTCTATAGCAATGATTACTGTCACAATATAGAGCTATTTAACACTGTTACTGAACACTCTATAGCAATGATTACTGTCACAATATAGAGCTATTTAACACTGTTACTGAACACTCTATAGCAATGATTACTGTCACAATATAGAGCTATTTAACACTGTTACTGAACACTCTATAGCAATGATTACTGTCACAATATAGAGCTATTTAACACTGTTACTGAACACTCTATAGCAATGATTACTGTCACAATATAGAGCTATTTAACACTGTTACTGAACACTCTATAGCAATGATTACTGTCACAATATAGAGCTATTTAACACTGTTACTGAACACTCTATAGCAATGATTACTGTCACAATATAGAGCTATTTAACACTGTTACTGAACAAACACTCTATAGCAATGATTACTGTCACAATATAGAGCTATTTAACACTGTTACTGAACACTCTATAGCAATGATTACTGTCACAATATAGAGCTATTTAACACTGTTACTGAACACTCTATAGCAATGATTACTGTCACAATATAGAGCTATTTAACACTGTTACTGAACACTCTATAGCAATGATTACTGTCACAATATAGAGCTATTTAACACTGTTACTGAACACTCTATAGCAATGATTACTGTCACAATATAGAGCTATTTAACACTGTTACTGAACACTCTATAGCAATGATTACTGTCACAATATAGAGCTATTTAACACTGTTATTGAACACTCTATAGCAATGATTACTGTCACAATATAGAGCTATTTAACACTGTTACTGAACAAACACTCTATAGCAATGATTACTGTCACAATATAGAGCTATTTAACACTGTTACTGAACAAACACTCTATATCAATGATTACTGTCACAATATAGAGCTATTTAACACTGTTACTGAACACTCTATAGCAATGATTACTGTCACAATATAGAGCTATTTAACACTGTTACTGAACACTCTATAGCAATGATTACTGTCACAATATAGAGCTATTTAACACTGTTATTGAACACTCTATAGCAATGATTACTGTCACAATATAGAGCTATTTAACACTGTTACTGAACAAACACTCTATATCAATGATTACTGTCACAATATAGAGCTATTTAACACTGTTACTGAACAAACACTCTATAGCAATGATTACTGTCACAATATAGAGCTATTTAACACTGTTACTGAACACTCTATAGCAATGATTACTGTCACAATATAGAGCTATTTAACACTGTTATTGAACACTCTATAGCAATGATTACTGTCACAATATAGAGCTATTTAACACTGTTACTGAACAAACACTCTATATCAATGATTACTGTGACAATATAGAGCTATTTAACACTGTTAAAGAACAAACACTCTATAGCAATGATTACTGTCACAATATAGAGCTATTTAACACTGTTACTGAACACACACTATAGCAATGATTACTGTCACAAAATAGAGCTATTTAACACTGTTACTGAACAAACACTCTATATCAATGATTACTGTCACAAAATAGAGCTATTTAACACTGTTACTGAACAAACACTCTATAGCAATGATTACTGTCACAATATAGAGCTATTTAACACTGTTACTGAACACTCTATAGCAATGATTACTGTCACAATATAGAGCTATTTAACACTGTTACTGAACAAACACTCTATAGCAATGATTACTGTCACAATATAGAGCTGTTTAACACTGTTACTGAACACTCTATAGCAATGATTACTGTCACAATATAGAGCTATTTAACACTGTTACTGAACACTCTATAGCAATGATTACTGTCACAATATAGAGCTATTTAACACTGTTACTGAACAAACACTCTATAGCAATGATTGCTGTCACAATATAGAGCTATTTAACACTGTTACTGAACACACACTCTATAGCAATGATTACTGTCACAATATAGAGCTATTTAACACTGTTACTGAACAAACACTCTATAGCAATGATTGCTGTCACAATATAGAGCTATTTAACACTGTTACTGAACACACACTCTATAGCAATGATTACTGTCACAATATAGAGCTATTTAACACTGTTACTGAACACTATAGCAATGATTGCTGTCACAATATAGAGCTATTTAACACTGTTACTGAACAAACACTCTATAACAATGATTACTGTCACAATATAGAGCTATTTAACACTGTTATTGAACAAACACTCTATAACAATGTTTACTGTCACAATATAGAGCTGTTTAACACTGTTACTGAACACACACTATAGCAATGATTACTGTCACAATATAGAGCTATTTAACACTGTTACTGAACACTCTATAACAATGATTACTGTCACAATATAGAGCTATTTAACACTGTTACTGAACAAACACTCTATAGCAATGATTACTGTCACAATATAGAGCTATTTAACACTGTTACTGAACACTCTATAGCAATGATTACTGTCACAATATAGAGTTATTTAACACTGTTACTGAACAAACACTCTATAGCAATGATTACTGTCACAATATAGAGCTATTTAACACTGTTACTGAACACTCTATAGCAATGATTACTGTCACAATATTAGAGTTATTTAACACTGTTACTGAACACTCTATAACAATGATTACTGTCACAATATAGAGCTATTTAACACTGTTACTGAACAAACACTCTATAGCAATGATTACTGTCACAATATAGAGCTATTTAACACTGTTACTGAACACTCTATAGCAATGATTACTGTCACAATATAGAGTTATTTAACACTGTTACTGAACAAACACTCTATAGCAATGATTACTGTCACAATATAGAGCTATTTAACACTGTTACTGAACAAACACTCTATAGCAATGATTACTGTCACAATATAGAGCTATTTAACACTGTTACTGAACAAACACTCTATAGCAATGATTACTGTCACAATATAGAGCTATTTAACACTGTTACTGAACAAACACTCTATAGCAATGATTATTGTCACAATATAGAGTTATTTAACACTGTTACTGAACAAACACTATAGCAATGATTACTGTCACAATATAGAGCTATTTAACACTGTTACTGAACAAACACTCTATAGCAATGATTACTGTCACAATATAGAGCTATTTAACACTGTTACTGAACAAACACTCTATAGCAATGATTACTGTCACAGTGATGTTAATAGGTTTTCAAAGTAATGGGTCCCGGGACCCACAGGTGGTCATTCGAATGAGTCCCAGAAAAAAATTATGGGTCCCCAATTTGCGCGGCCTGAACTCTAGACTTTTGCGGCCCGAAGGGCCGCAAACTTCTAGTTATTTTACAATTAGGCTAATGTTTGAACATTTTTGATAGTATAGTTTTAGCTTGTTGATTACTTTGGTGCAATAATGGTCTTTTTTTTCCTTTTCTTGGGGTAATAAAAATGTAATTTTCTCAAGTACTGTACTTATAAGTACAATTTAAGGTACTTTTACTTTACTGGAGTATTTCCAATTTTCATTACTTTTACTTCTACTCCACTACATCTCAGAGGCAAATATTGTACTTATTGCACAACAATTATTTGAAAACTTTACTAGTTACTTTGAAAAGTATAGCCTACATAACCACTTCAGCCATGGCTATTTTCAAAGGATATTATTTGGTAACATGTGATACAGAATAATTTTGCATAATGAGTACTTTTACTTGTAGTCCTAAGTGTAGCCTATACTTTTACTCAAGTACATTTTGAATTCCGGACTTGCAGTATAGATACTTTTACTTAAACATTTGAGTATACTTGTGTCACCACTGTGTATGGGAGAGACGTAATACTATGAGAACGTGGAGCACTCGGGAGAACGGTTGTTGTAAATCACAGATAATTAGTTTCTCCGCTTTGAAAATCAGACGTCTTTTTATGACTTGATGAGTTTATGACCCTCTGCCAGCCTCACTCTGTGCCTCAGAAGAGCAGCCAGAAACGACAGTAGCTTTAGCATGTAGCTAAACGTAGCATCACATCAGAGTGACAGAGCCATAGTACAGAGCACGTTCATGCTGCTGCAAAGCGAGGTGGCTCCGCTGCATGCAGAAAGAGACAGACAGACGGCAGGCAGTTTCTGGCGAGGATATTAATGAAACGAAATGCTGTTTGCGACACGTTCATTCCGCGGGGACCCTGACCGCAACGCTGTAAATTATTTTGCCAGTGTGGAGACGTCACAATTCTGCGCCGTGCCTTGCCAAGTGTTAGGGGTCCCGCCTGTGACCCCAAGTATATGGCACCCTGTCCTTTGAATCCCTAGGCACTGTATCTACTGAATAGAGAGAGAGAGACATGCTGTTGCACACGGCTGCTCTGTGTTCGTGCATCCAGCTCCAAGATGGCCTTGAACTGGAGATGACTCATCAAATGCAGCTGGCCACGCTAACGAGCTGTTATCTTTTATCTGTCAACGTGAGATATATTTCCCTTGGGAAAGCAGGATCCCAGACGAGCCCCCGCCTGGGACTGACATCATAACGACCTTGACTGTCTGATTTTGCAAAGATGTGCGTGTTAGTGCATGTACGTGCGCAACCGCGTGTCAGTATGTGTGTGCTAAAATATGTTCTGTGTGTAAATCACGCCTCTGTGACGCGACGGACCTCTGTATAAAGGAGACTGCTCCGTGTCTCCTGTTTTAGTTGAGAGTTGTGAGTTGTTTTAGTCTTAGAGTGTGAGTTAATGTTGCAGCTACCTCCAGCCCCTTCGGGGGCTGGAAGGAAGCCTACCTTTTTGTACTTAGTGCAATTTTTGCACCACTTGTTCTTGTCTGTCTACTTAGAGAGATTTTGACTCTGTTAGATTCTCTGTTTTTAGTCAAGTACTTATAATGTACTTCTCTTTATTATTTTCATTGCCAATTACTGTATTGGTGATTTTATATTTTGTAACTGTTTTTACCACTAAAGCTTTTTTATTATTCACTTTTATCTGGTGTCTGTCTGAAGTTTACAACTTTTTAAGGTTTGACTTTCTCTCCTTCCCCACGGGGAAGGCTGCACTCATGGGAGGAAGGTTTTGAACACCTTCAGGCACTCTAAGTAACTTCTGGCTGTGGAGCTGAATTAGACTTTTGGTAAGAATCAACAAGAGTGTTTTCTTAAGTTAAAAGTCTTTCACCTTTTCAGAGGCTGACGCTGCGCGGGCAGGTGTCAGTTGGGTATGCTCGGCGGACAATAAAGTACAAATCCCTTCACCCTAACCGGACGGACAGTTTGTCCGCAGTGGGCTCTTTGTACTAATAAGTCGAGCTGCCTCTCTCCATAAACAGCCCTTGGTGAGAGCTACAAGGTACCAGACTCATACTTTACATTGTCTTTGTGGTTTTGCATTCTCCATTCAGACCTAAGGTCTACATTTCTAAAGTAAGGTGCATATCCTGGTCTCTAAAATAAATAGTTGCTGTAGAAAGTAATAATATTCACCAGTTAAAGAGGGTCTCATGGATAGCTCAGCTTTTATTCAGAGAAGTGTATTTGTACAGAGGTGCATATACAGTAATAGTAGGTTTACACAAATGGGAAACTATTGGTGAACTTAGTACACCTACATGGGTTTACACAAATGAGAAATTGTTTGTGAACTTAAAGGTGTAGTGTAGTGTTAGTGTTAAATATGTAAATGTAATGTAATGTAAATATGTAAATATGTATATGTATATGTGTAATAGTAGGTTTATACAAATGAGAAAGGTTGCACCTGTTTGTGTTAACTTAAAGGTATAGTGTAGTGTTAGTGATAGTGTTTTGTTAAAAAAGATCTGGTAACTTGGTGGGTTTAGCACCCCACTGGGGGTTCCGGGCGGCGTCGGGGTTTGCCCTAAGAGGTGAAGGGGCATTCAGTAACTCGGAGCTCACTACACCAAGCCATACACGTTCTGTGGGGGAACCCTTTTTGGTGTATCACCTAACACGCTGTGCCACTATGGTCAGAGAGCGGCCCGGTGCTACGCTAAAACTCAGGCACCCATTGAATTCTGTGACCATGAACGGGCGTCGGTGGATTCAAAACACACACACACTGTCGTTAGTTCTATCGTCTGTTTTAAGACTTTCTACGCGGATTTCATTTGTGTTAACGTAGGGTAAAGTAGCATGCCTTCACCCATGAACAATGGTGGCGTCTGTGGACTTTTTAAAATATTTTTTTTTCGCGACGTGGATAAATTATTTTAACGTGGACTCCAATGGAGGCGATGCGTCCGTGGGACCCCAGGACAATGACGTGAATGCGTCTCTAGGCAACGTGAATGCGTCTAAGACGCGTGACGCGCACGTAATGACGTCACTGCTGTCACAATCTAGAGCTATTTAACACTGTTACTGAACAAACACTCTATAGCAATGATTACTGTCACAATATAGAGCTATTTAACACTGTTACTGAACAAACACTCTATAGCAATGATTACTGTCACAATATAGAGCTATTTAACACTGTTACTGAACAAACACTCGATAGCAATGATTACTGTCACAATATAGAGTTATTTAACACTGTTACTGAACAAACACTATAGCAATGATTACTGTCACAATATAGAGCTATTTAACACTGTTACTGAACAAACACTCTATAGCAATGATTACTGTCACAATATAGAGGTATTTAACACTGTTACTGAACAAACACTCTATAGCAATGATTACTGTCACAATATAGAGCTATTTAACACTGTTACTGAACAAACACTCTATAGCAATGATTACTGTCACAAGAGCTATTTAACACTGTTACTGAACAAACACTCTATAGCAATGATTACTGTCACAATATAGAGCTATTTAACACTGTTACTGAACAAACACTCTATAGCAATGATTACTGTCACAATATAGAGCTATTTAACACTGTTACTGAACAAACAATCTATAGTAAAGATTACTATCACAATATAGAGCTATTTAACACTGTTACTGAACACTGTATAGCAGGCACGTGCAGAGAGAATTGGAGGGGCAGGGGCTCAAGTCTGAGAGGGGCACCTTTTGCCGGCGAAACCTTTTGGCACATTTTTGGCACATAAATAGCCATATTGAGGTGCATTTAAAAGCAAAGAACTATGACTGCAGTGTAGACTTTAGACTGCAGACTGTTGAGACCAATGCTACTGAATCAAAAAAGATATACTTTATAGGCTAATATCCAGTAGTCACCCCGGTAACCACCCGCCTCTTGTGGCTTATTGCTTTAATAACTGGACTCAAATTATGGTAGTTTGAGTTCCTTACAGATGGAATATGGAATGCAGGTACGTACTCATATGGTATGTATTAATTACTAATCATTTATTGGAGTCAAGTTAAATGCATTGTCCTCAAAACATAATGCTGCCTTTAAGTTTTAGGGGGGCTCTTCTTGGAGGAACTCAAGGACGTATATTTAAAGGTATATTCAGTGATTGTATTTCATTCAAATAAAAATATAATTGGTACATGTTCCATTCATTCTCCTCACTAGAACGTGTGCTAACCATATAAGGACTTCCACCATGGCCTGTGTTACGAGCATAGCTAGATTCAGTTTTCAGAGGTGGCCAGCCAGTCCTCGACAAATCAGGGTAGATTATGGCCGTAGTTATGTTATGATGTTTAGTTATGATGGTCAAGATAAAAGTTTTGAGAACCACAGTTGCTCTGAATTAAGAACGTCTGCTAAATGCCTAGACTGTAAACTAATGAACTCATAAAATGCCACAGTCTGGTAGTAAATCAGTATCATACATATCCTGAAGCTGGAGACGTAGGCCTACGGATATTCAGTGATTGGGTCTAATGATCAAAACGAGAAGATTATAATGGTGTAAAAAATCTATAAAAAACTAAACATTTCCACACTGTAAGACCAGTAAGGAACAAGATGACCCCCGGCCACTTTCATTATCACTGAATACACCTTTAATGTCTTTATTGAATAGCCGGGGAGCCACTGTGCCAAAATGAGAGAAGACCTGTGATGTCATGACATACTTCAAATTTTAGTTTTTCCTATTAATTTGGTCAATAAGGTACACAGAATGAGAGGCCTGCTCTGCCGGAAACACTGCGAAAAAAAGTTTCCCATTGACTTCACTATACTGGAAAAAAACACATAAAAAAGTAGCATGTGAGGGGTCAAACTAAGGGTTCTTCATGATTCTGAATCCATTGCAAGCATTTGTTTTGCATGAAAAACATTCCTTGGGCTAGATTTCAGCCTCTCAAACCTGTGAAAAGTGATGAGTCATCACTTTTCACTGTTGTTTTGGTCCGTTTTCTAGCCCAAGGAATGTTTTTCATGCAAAACAAATGCTTGCAATGGATTCAGAATCATCAAGAACCCCTAGTTTGACCCCTCACATGCTACTCAAAGCATATTTTTTTTTGGTGTGTTTCTTTCCTGTAGGCCTATATTGAAGTCGATGGAGTGAATATACAAATGGCCATAACTTTTTTTCGCAGAGTTTCCGGCAGAGCAGGCCTCTCATTCTGTGTACCTTAATGACCAAATGAATAGAAAAAACTAAAATTTAAAGTATGTCATGACGTCACAGGTACAACCCTATTCTTTGAGCTTTTGGGCCTGTGACTCCCCGGCTAGAAGGCAACAACAATCATGGTAAAACGGTATGACTCTTACCTGTTACTTCCAGCTGTACTTCAGTGTAGAGGTCTTTCCCTGTCAGACTCACTCCACACCAGTATTGTCCTGCATCGCTGAGCTGAAGGTCAGAGATGGTGACTGGAAATACTCTGATTGCAGCATCATGACGAATAGAGTATCTGCCCACCGTAATCACATCAGACACACCAACTCTGCTCTCAATAAGAACGTCAGCATTGCCACAGCTTCCTCTACACAGGTAGTTCTGGTAGGCAGACCCATAGCCCTCCTGGTAGGGACAGAAGATTGTAACGTCTCCCCCTCTGTATCCGGTCACACGAATCGCTTGTGCAGCACGTAAACGCACAGCAGCTGTAGAGAGAGCACAGACATGGAACCATACAATGGGCCTTTGAACAACAACATTCTAGTTTTCAATGTTTGGGATGGGTTGGTCATTATATACCCAACACTACTCTATACAGTACATGTACAGTATGGTAATTGTCCACACAATGTATTTATTTAACGTTCAACATTAAACCATCTATTACCATTTCAATACATACTGATTAGAATTTGTTTTGATGTTTGCTTGAGGTAGACAATAGAAATGCGCGCACTCACGCACGCACGCACGCACGCACGCACGCACGCACGCACGCACGCACGCACGCACGCACGCACGCACGCACGCACACACACACACACACACACACACACACACACACACACACACACACACACACACACACTCATTAAGGATGGGTATCGTTTGGATTTTTAAGATTCTGGTTCAGGTTCTGTTTATCGGTCGATGGTTCCGGTTCCCTATTTCAGTTCCAAAATGGTTAAAAATACATTATTGGCCGAAATCAAATGCTGAATATTTATTTATTTTATGTACACTTTTTTTAAACATTTATTTATTTATGTTTTGGGTAATATTGCTGTCATGGCTGTGCCTCTGTTGTAGATCTACATGATTATGTCAAAACTTATAATAACTATGGGTCCATAATATTAAGAGAACCACTATATTTCCACTCTCTGTCACAATATAGAGCTATTTAACACTGTTACTGAACACACACTCTATAGCAATGATTACTGTCACAATATAGAGCTATGTAACACTGTTACTGAACAAACGCTCTATAGCAATGATCACTGTCACAATATAGAGCTATTTAACACTGTTACTGAACAAACACTCCATAGCAATGATCACTGTCACAATATAGAGCTATTTAACACTGTTACTGAACACACACTCTATAGCAATGATCACTGTCACAATATAGAGCTATTTAACACTGTTACTGAACAAACGCTCTATAGCAATGATTACTGTCACACTATAGAGCTATTTAACACTGTTACTGAACAAACGCTCTATAGCAATGATCACTGTCACAATATAGAGCTATTTAATACTGTTACTGAAAAAACGCTCTATAGCAATGATTACTGTCACAATATAGAGCTATTTAACACTGTTACTGAACAAACGCTCTATAGCAATTATTACTGTCACAATATAGAGCTGTTTAACACTGTTACTGAACAAACACTCTATAGCAATGATTACTGTCACAATATAGAGCTATTTAACACTGTTACTGAACAAACACTCTATAGCAATGATTACTGTCACAATATAGAGCTGTTTAACACTGTTACTGAACAAACACTCAATAGCAATGATTACTGTCACAATATAGAGCTATTTAACACTGTTACTGAACAAACGCTCTATAGCAATGATTACTGTCAAAATATAGAGCTATTTAACACTGTTACTGAACAAACACTCTATAGCAATGATTACTGTCACAATATAGAGCTATTTAACACTGTTACTGAACAAACGCTCTATAGCAATGATTACTGTCACAATATAGAGCTATTTAACACTGTTACTGAACAAACGCTCTATAGCAATGATTACTGTCACAATATAGAGCTATTTAACACTGTTACTGAACAAACACTCTATAGCAATGATTACTGTCACAATATAGAGCTATTTAACACTGTTACTGAACAAACACTCTATAGCAATGATTACTGTCACACTATAGAGCTATTTAACACTGTTACTGAACACTCTATAGCAATGATTACTGTCACAATATAGAGCTATTTAACACTGTTACTGAACAAACACTCCATAGCAATGATTACTGTTAACACTGTTACTGAACACACACTCTATAGCAATGATTACTGTCACAATATAGAGCTATTTAACGCTGTTACTGAACAAACACTCTATAGCAATGATTACTGTCACAATATAGAGCTATTTAACGCTGTTACTGAACAAACACTCTATAGCAATGATTACTGTCACAATATAGAGCTATTTAACCCTGCAAGCCCCGAATTAATTTCTACTGGCCAAAAAAAAGTTAAAAAAAATCAGATGGTGTTGTAGGAGTCCTAATCACAGGAAAATGTAATGTTAAAAAATTAATAATGTTTTTGTAAGATTTTATAGCCATAAATCATAAATCATGCTCTAATTTGCATTTTGGGGATATCTTTCACAATAATAACATATGTACATGTTCTAGACATTCTAATGATCACTAAAAACAATATTACAGGTATTTTACTTATGTTTTAGTGAGGAATAGCTTCAGTTAAAAAGTGAGATGTTGTTCGTCCAGACGCTGGAATTTCAACTTCTCTGGGGGTGTGAATGTCAGCCCCTGTTGGGGGTATTTATATGCAAATATCGTGGCCAATGGCATTGTTATTCTAAACAATGGGATTTAATGGTGATGTTAATGTGAAAAAAGAACAGGAAAAATAATTATATATTTTTTTTTAAAATGATTTAAAAAAACGTTGCCAAAAAGCAACGCTGGGCCTTGCAGGGTTAACGCTGTTACTCAACAAACACTCTATAGCAATGATTACTGTCACAATATAGAGCTGTTTAACACTGTTACTGAACAAACACTCTATAGCAATGATTACTGTCACAATTAGGCTTGTCACCAGAACCGATACTTCGGTACCTAGTCGATGCCAAGATGTGACGGTACTGTACGGTACTGACTTTTCTACAAGTACGGTAGTACCGAGGTACCGTTGGTACCGAGATGCCAGATCTGGCCACTTCTTTTGTGTTGTTTTTGGGCTGTAAATGAGCGGTTATCTGGCAACCCTCACCCTCTGATGCTGTGTACGTGACGACGTGGAGTGGTCTCGTGGACTACCACGCTTTAAGGAGAAAAACAACAACAGGCAACATGGCGGCGCCCACGCATTTGCGTCGCGTCGTCTTTTACCAGCAGCGACAGCTGTCCCTCCATTAGTTGAGAAGAAAAACTAACCAAAAGTCGCATATAGTACTTTGCATTCGAGGATGAGCGGGGATTAATAGTTGGTCGTCAAAAAACCTATATGTGCGTCGTAACCGTTTCCAGACGAAAGGGAGGAACACATCCAACTAGCGAAACATCTAAAAAGACCGACATCCAGACTTGTACAAAGATTTCAAGGTGAGTGCATTTAAATTCTCGTGTAATCATTGTTGCCCATATCTAATAACGTTACTATGGTGAGCCCACACAGTAAATGAGCTGCCTGGCAAAGTAACGTTATGTCCAGCTCCAGCCTCGTCACGGAGAGCAGCCCCCGTCTGTCCCCCAAAAAGTTATATAAAGTTGCCAGGCAGCTCATTTACTGAACCGCCTAACGTAACGTTAAACAACCCTGGAATAATACATACGTTATTCTTTGTTTGAGAAGGCTGGCATAGAGCATCGCAGTTGAAGCCCCACCCCGTCCTCACTCTGGTGTCGGAAGCGTTTTCCGCATTCATTTCTTCCATAGACATTTCATAAAGTATTTATTTAAACGTTTTTAAGCCTTGGACAAAGCCACCTCGGCTGGAGAGGGATCATGTCAATATTACATTTTTTTTGAATGCAAAGATTAATTAGAAAGCTGAAAAAAAGGACAGGGTACAAGACTGTGTACATCATTATTTTTAAAATCGCGGAAACTACACTCCCAGAATGCCTAGCGAATGTTGTTGTTGTTTCCTGAAATACAGCCCTTAAATCACGCTCAGTTTAGTTATCCAGGCCAGCATATGGCCTGAAATGTAGTGATTGTCATCTCTGTGGACTCTCTTATCGTCATCTTTAACACAGTGCATCATATTCTGTAAAAGAAAGTATTCGCTCACGCAGTTCTGCTGATGTGCAATAATCTGCCGGGCAGACAGGGGGCAGTAAGCTACTTCCGCGGTAACCGCAAGATATGTGAAAGAAGAAGAAGCTAGACCAATCACAGACGTCGTTTTTACGTTTAGCAGCATGGGAAATGCAGTTCTTCTCCGTGCGATCTCGATTAAAACGTGTTTTTACTAAAACTAGAGTGATTGCATACATACTCGGGGGTTCTACAGGAGCATATGGAACCATTTTACAACCACCAGCCTAGTGGTAAGTGTACATTGAATTGCTACGACTTTGTGGCTGATAATGAAAAACCCTATGGTAAATATGAATGGCCAGCTTGCTTCCGACACCTCACTGCGATGCTCTATTGCTGTTTAGCCAGTGTTCTTTTGAGTTTACTTTTTTTTTTACGCTAGGATTGTGTGTGTGTGTGTGTGTGTGTGTGTGTGTGTGTGTGTGTGTGTGTGTGTGTGTGTGTGTGTGTGTGTGTGTGTGTGTGTGCGTGCGTGCGTGCGTGCGTGCGTGCGTGCGTGCGTGCGTAATAGACTGTGTGTGTGCGCGCACGGTTGTATAGGCTATGATTTGTAATAAATAAATATAACTAAAAAGGGTTTCACCACGTCATTAAATTACTGCTTGCACTCTGTGTGTGTGTGTGTGTGTGTGTGTGTGTGTGTGTGTGTGTGTGTGTGTGTGTGTGTGTGTGTGTGTTGCTGTAGTGTAGTCTAAGCTACACCTACTAACTGAAATCTCAATGTTCTTTTCACAGTATCAGCCAGAGGAGGACTTTGACAGGGAGGACAGGCCAGAGCAAAGCCAGCAGCAGCAGCAACACACACAGCCAACACTTTTATTTTATTAATGATACATTTTTTAGGCTACATGCACAGTATTTTATTTTAATCATTTAAAGCTACATGCAACTTCTGTTTAAGCATACAGTATTGTTGTTTGTTGTTCACTTCTAATAAAGGAGTGTATGTTGGACTACATGGGATTTATTGTCTATTTTTTATTTTTACCGTGGTATCGAAATGGTATCGAGAATCGTGGAATTTCAATGGTATTGGCATTGACTACTAAATTTCTGGTATCGTGACATCCCTAGTCCCAATATAGAGCTATTTAACACTGTTACTGAACAAACACTATAGCAATGATTACTGTCACAATATAGAGCTATTTAACACTGTTACTGAACAAACACTCTATAGCAATGATTACTGTCACAATATAGAGCTATTTAACACTGTTACTGAACAAACACTCTATATCAATGATTACTGTCACAATATAGAGCTATTTAACACTGTTACTGAACACACACTCTATAGCAATGATTACTGTCACAATATAGAGCTGTTTAACACTGTTACTGAACACTCTATAGCAATGATTACTGTCACAATATAGAGCTATTTAACACTGTTACTGAGCAAACACTCTATATCAATGATTACTGTCACAATATAGAGCTATTTAACACTGTTACTGAACAAACACTCTATAGCAATGATTACTGTCACAATATAGAGCTATTTAACACTGTTACTGAACAAACACTCTATAGCAATGATTACTGTCACAATATAGAGCTATTTAACACTGTTACTGAACAAACACTCTATAGCAATGATTACTGTCACAATATAGAGCTATTTAACACTGTTACTGAACACTCTATAGCAATGATTACTGTCACAATATAGAGCTATTTAACACTGTTACTGAACAAACACTCTATATCAATGATTACTGTCACAATATAGAGCTATTTAACACTGTTACTGAACAAACACTCTATAGCAATGATTACTGTCACAATATAGAGCTATTTAACACTGTTACTGAACAAACACTCTATAGCAATGATTACTGTCACAATATAGAGCTATTTAACACTGTTACTGAACACTCTATAGCAATGATTACTGTCACAATATAGAGCTATTTAACACTGTTACTGAACAAACACTCTATATCAATGATTACTGTCACAATATAGAGCTATTTAACACTGTTACTGAACAAACACTCTATAGCAATGATTACTGTCACAATATAGAGCTATTTAACACTGTTACTGAACAAACACTCTATAGCAATGATTACTGTCACAATATAGAGCTATTTAACACTGTTACTGAACATTGATTGATTGATTGATTGAAGGCTTTATTAGAAGTTTGCATAGGAAAATGTACAGATTCATGACGGTACAGTTCACTGGTACAAGGTCTACTAAAAGGAGATCCATGAAAAGACTAAGCTTATTTCAACAGGAAACCATTTAAGTATCTCATATATCATTGAATGACAGACAAATAGAACACAGTACTATGCAGTAGATATGTAAAGAAAAAGGGGAAAAAAAAGAAAAGAAAACAGTAAATCTAAACAAACAGTAAGTATATACAAGGAATATACAGTAAATCTAAACAAACAGTAAGTATATACAAGGAATATACAAGTATACAAGTATATACAAGGAAGGGGCAGGGAGGGTAGGGTTGGGCTAGGTTTTTTACCAGTTGCGAACGGCTGCTGCCTGTAAGTGGTTTTTCAGGGCAATTTTAAAGGATGCTAGTGATCCACACTCCTTTATGGCCTTCGGTAAGGCATTCCACATTTTTGTGGTATAGCAGAAGAACGAGTTCGACCCTTTCTTTGAGTTGACTCTGGGTTGAACGTGATCTGTGGCACTGCCTCTGGTGTTGTAATTATGGACATCCTTAACGTTTATAAAGTATTTTGACAGGTACTTGGGTATCATAGTGGTGTAGTGTATCTTGTACACCAGGCCCATTGCAAGTTGCTGTACTCTGTCATCTACTCTGAGCCACCCCACTCTTAACTGGTGAGTAGCGGTGAGGTGAGTCTGATAGGGAAGGTTAAGCAGGACCCTAATTAGTTTATTTTGGGCTGTTTGAAGTTTAGTTTTAAGGGCTTGTGGGGCGTCACGATACCATACGTGGACTCCGTAGTCAAAGAGGGGCTGGATTATTGCACCAGCTATGGTCTTCAGTGTGTTGAAGTTGACCATTGGGGCGATCCTCTGTAGGAAACGAGTTCGTTGGTTGATTTTTTGTATTACTTTTGAAGTCATCTTTTCGCTGGAAAGATTAGCTTCAAGGATACATCCTAAGTAAGAGATTTCGTTTTTTCGTGTTATGACCTTGTCACCCACTTTGATTGTGAAGTCATCTACCTTTTTGAGGTTATGATTTGATCCAAAGAGGATGGACTCGGTTTTTCCCAGGTGAATTGATAATTTGTTGTCGTTAAGCCATGTGCAGATCTTACTCAGTTCAGAGTTAAGTGTCTTTTCAACCTGCAAGTGGTCCTTGCCCGAGACTAGGAGAGCCGAGTCATCCGCGAACAGGAACAGGTTGCAGTCGCAAGCAGATGCCATGTCGTTCACGTATATTAGGAACAACAGAGGTCCCAGTATGCTACCTTGAGGAACACCACAGCTTACTGGGAGGGGGGGGGACAGGGTTCCGTTAATCTCCACCACCTGTTCCCTCCCCACCAGGTAAGATTGCATCCAGCTCACTGCTGCGCTGTCAAGACCGATGGCTTTTAGTTTCTCAATCAGAATAGCATGATCCACGGTGTCAAATGCCTTCTGGAGGTCCATCATGACCATGCCACTATATTTGCCCTGATCCGCTTCGCGTTTGATTTGGTCAGTCAAATAGAGAAGGCATGTGTCAGTGGAATGGGATTTTCTGAATCCAGATTGGAACTCGTAAATCAGATTATTCTCATCGAGATATCTTGCAATCTGTTCGTAGACTATTTTCTCCATGACTTTGGATATGGAGCTAAGAATGGAAACGGGGCGGTAGTTTCCAGGGTCTAGTTTGCTACCTTTTTTGTGCAGGGGGGTTACTTTTGCTAGTTTGAAGTCCTGGGGGACATGACCCTGTTCGATGGAAAGGTTAATTATGTGGGTAATGATTGGAGCAATGGTGGCGGCTGAATCTCTGAGAAATCTAGCTGGGATTTTATCAAGGCCAGTGGCCTTGTGCTGAGGTAGGGCACTCAATTTTTTAAACACTTCATCAGTTGTCACTGTGGAAAGTTTAAAGCTGTCTTTTTTGACGCCCAGTTTTTTGTAGAATTTTTTAACAAATTCTTCACCATACCGCCCAGATGGGGCGACCAGTCTTTCGACCAGTGAACGGGCTGTGGTGGTAAAGGTTTTGTTAAGATGGGTAGCCACTTCACCTTTGTCAGAAATGAGAGCGGCGTCCGTTTTGATGTTTATGTTGTGGCATATGGTTTTTGATTTTAAGCCTAATTGGTTGTTAAGCAACTTCCATAGGTCTCGTGGTTTGTTTTTGTATTCATCGATTTTGTCGTCGATGTAGTTTTTTTTGGCGGATCTAACTAGGGCGGTTGTCTGGTTTCTAAGTTTCTTGCATTGAGCAGTAAGATGCTCAACGTGGATTTTGAGGCCAGGGTTGAATTTTTTACTGAGCTTTTTGCAGCACTTTCGTTTTTCATCGTATTTTTTGTCTCTGAGTTTAGCTGATTCTGCAATATCTGAGTTATACCATGGCTCTTGGCGGGCTTTAACCCTGGTGGTATTCAAGGGGGCCACGTCGTCTAGAGCATTGGTCAATTTGGTTTTAAAACCACACCATGCTTCTTCGACATCTGTACACTGCAGCTCTGGGGAAAAGTCTACACCCGCTAGTTTGAGATTAAAAGCCTCACTGGAGTAGTTCTTCAGGCTTCTAGCAACGACAGTTCTGTGGCCACTAGCCTTGGGTTTGTGTATTTTTCGGGTAGAGTAGATCATATAATGATCACTAAGACCGCATACAATAGCCCCGCTAGCGGTGACTTTGGACTTGTCAGTGGTTACGACGAGATCTATGAGGGTTTGAGAGTGCTCTGTCACCCTGGTGGGTACTGTGACAAGCTGAGTGAGGCTGTACTGATTGCATAACACATCAAAGGACTTGAACATGGGTGCTTCTTTACGCAAAACATCCACATTCCAGTCGCCCAAAATGTGATACTCAGTACCGTCCACCTTTGCTAAGCTCTCATCAAACAGCTCAAAGAAATCATTCTGATCAGGTGGTCTATAGACAGCGCATATTAGTATGTTTTTTGCATGTTCAAAGATTACCTCAATCCATACAGTTTCAAGTGAACTGTGGTGTAAGTCTGGACGGGGGATAAAATTGACATCATTATGTACATACATGCAAACTCCGCCTCCATACCTGTTTCTATCATTCCTGATTACAGTATAGTTGGCAATTTCAATGCTAGCATCCGTAAACGAGTCATCAAGTTTAGTTTCAGAGAAGGATAAAATCTGTGCCTTACCGTCATGAAACATTCCCTTAATTAACTCCAGTTTTTTGGGATTCAAGCTATTGATGTTTAAATGGACATGATGAAGTCCTGGTTTCGCAAAAACAACAGAGTGCATGTTCTCTGTAGTGATCGAGCCATCGTCGGTGCTGGGGGGCTCTTTGTCTACGACCGAGACAGGAAAGTTTGTCGTGGGGGGGAGGTGGTCATAGTCCGGTTGTAGTTGAGACTGAAGAGGGGGAGCGGTGGGGGTGGTGGGGAGGTCAGGTTCCTTTGTTGACTGAGAGCTCAAACAGGAGGAGATCCATGACTTTTCGACGGCGCGGGGTGTCGGTGTCGCGGCGCAGACAGCTTCAAAGCCAAGATATGCCGCCAGCCACGACTGATCACGATCCCTGGGGGGTGGCGGGACCAGCGGGGGGGCATCCGGCTCGACGGTCATCTCCGGCGATCCAGCGGCCGCTAGCTGGGCACCAGCATCCTCGGTGACGGGGGGGGGGGGGGGGGGGGGGGCGGGACATCCAGGTCAACGTCGGCGCTGTTGTTATCGGGCGGCGGCTCGGAAACCACGGCCGCGAGCTGGTTGTTATCGGGCGGCGGCTCGACAACCACGGCCGCGAGCTGGTCACGAGTAGCCTCGATGTTGGAGCTTTGCTGTAGAGAGCCGGGTGGGCAGCCACAGCACTCGTCACCAGTAGAACCCGTATCGATGTTTCCTCCGCTGGGGTTCTTTGTCTCCGAAAGCAGCTGTAGTTCTCTTGTGAGACGGGCGGCAGCTTGCCGAGTGACCACCGGACCTGGATTAACCTCAATATCACCAGAAAGAAGCAGGATAAAGTAAATGATGGACCGTCTGTCCATTCTGCCAATCTGGGGCTTGTTCTTAGTCAGCAGCAGCGTCCCAAGGACAGTCAGTTTACCGAAGCCGAGATGTTTTGGCTCCGACCCGACGTGGAGGAAAAAAACACTGCGTGATTCCTCTCCATCCCGCACATAATTCTCCGTATATACAATTATGAGCGCTCCGTGGTGAACTGAGACACGAGTCGGCAAACCATACAAGAAACAATAGGAAAAAAAGAAGAAAAAGTATCCCTCCTTTCCATTGTCCCTGGATTCTAGCTTGGTGGGACGGAGCGAACGAAAAAAATGCGACCGCTCACGTTGACTGACTGCTGCGTACTGTAAACACTCTATAGCAATGATTACTGTCACAATATAGAGCTATTTAACACTGTTACTGAACAAACACTCTATAGCAATGATTACTGTCACAATATAGAGCTATTTAACACTGTTACTGAACAAACACTCTATAGCAATGATTACTGTCACAATATAGAGCTATTTAACACTGTTACTGAACAAACACTCTAGCAGTGATTACTGTCACAATATAGAGCTATTTAACACTGTTACTGAACACTCTATAGCAATGATTACTGTCACAATATAGAGCTATTTAACACTGTTACTGAACACTCTATAGCAATGATTACTGTCACAATATAGAGCTATTTAACACTGTTACTGAACAAACACTCTATAGCAATGATTACTGTCACAATATAGAGCTATTTAACACTGTTACTGAACACTCTATAGCAATGATTACTGTCACAATATAGAGCTATTTAACACTGTTACTGAACAAACACTCTATAGCAATGATTACTGTCACAATATAGAGCTATTTGACACTGTTACTGAACAAACACTCTATAGCAACGATTACTGTCACAATATAGAGCTATTTAACACTGTTACTGAACAAACACTCTATAGCAATGATTACTGTCACAATATAGAGCTATTTAACACTGTTACTGAACAAACACTCTATAGCAATGATTACTGTCACAATATAGAGCTATTTAACACTGTTACTGAACAAACACTCTATAGCAATGATTACTGTCACAATATAGAGCTATTTAACACTGTTACTGAACAAACACTCTATAGCAATGATTACTGTCACAATATAGAGCTATTTAACACTGTTACTGAACAAACACTCTATAGCAACGATTACTGTCACAATATAGAGCTATTTAACACTGTTACTGAACAAACACTATAGCAATGATTACTGTCACAATATAGAGCCAGTGATGTTAATAGGTTTTTAATGTAATGAGTCCCGGGACCCAAGGAGGGTCTTTCGGATGAGTCCCAGGGATATTTTATGGGTCCCACAAAAATTCAACGCGTCATGTCATTTTTGACAAAGTGCAGCATTTAACTTGAATTGGTTATTATATGGTTATTTACATTGTTTATCTTACAAAATACATACAAAAACGAATGAAACAATTAAACTATAATAGTACCTTGAGATGAAGAAGCACTAGGGATGGAGCTCGTTAATTTTTATTGATAATGAGCACTTTATCGCTGTTGCTTATCGAGCCGGGCTTTTATCGAGCCCACTATTGAGCTTTTTTCTGTTATTTTGTGGAAAGACATGAGACACTAATATATATATATATATAATTACAGTACTATTCATGAATTAATAATAATAGCCTACTGTAAAACTATACTATAAACTATAGGCTAACATTTCCATGTCTCTCCTTTTTTTTTTTTACAGTAAATGCATATCTATTTTTTCCATTAAATACATTTGACCAGGGCCTTCAAATACAGTACTTTAACAGACAGAAGGCAAGTCAACCTTTTTATTTTTGGAAAATATTTGAAGAAACTAAATGTGTACCGTCTCTTTAACAGTGTAATTTATAATGCATAGTAAGACGGTGTCACGCAACAAAAAAATACCCAATCAACAAGCTCAAACCGTGTCTGCTCGCACCGCGTTGTGATCTTGTACATCTGCTATTTTCGGTAGACTCAGAAGTCGCGCTGGCAACGCTACGGATTCATTCGCACGGAGCGATACATTATAACTCTATGGCAGTGATTTTGAGTGTCCCAAACGGATTATTATCGATGGAATCATTCATATTTTCAAGCACCACATACTGTGGGTAGAGAACGGGTGTCGCGCTGCTTCAACAGCCCGCGTTGGAGTTGTTTCAACTCGTCTCAGACTAGCTCTGGTCCATAGCGTTAGTGGAGGAGAACTCCACTAACGCTATGGACCAGAGCTAGTCGCAGACGTGCAAAGTTATTGATTGCACTTGGGTCTTATGTGATGCACTATGGACAAGTGCCTGGCTCCGTCTGCATTGTCGAAGACAGTGTTCCCTCCCGAGCATGATGTAACAACCGTGCTGCATATAGCCATTGTATTTAGCTCTCCCCTTGTCTTTTCCAAAAGGTAACCAAACTTTTTAGTGTTTCACGCGTTCCACCGTTGTTCCGCGGCACGCATGCACTTCCAAAGCACACAACTATCGATGACACATTGTACCTCCCGGCCCCCGGCCGCTATAGCAGCCCATGACGTGACGCTTACCCGATAACAGGCTCGACAAGCCAAACCCACGTTCGGTGGGGGAACCCTTCTTGGTGTATCACCTAACACGCTGTGCCACTATGGTCAGAGAGCGGCCCGGTGCTACGCTAAAACTAAGGCACCCATTGAATTCTGTGACCATGCAAGGAGCACACAATAGCGTCGGTGGATTCCAAACACACACTGTCGTTAGTTCTATCGTCTGTTTTAAGACTTTCTACGCGGATTTCATTTGTGTTAACGTAGGGTACAGTAGCATGCCTTCACCCATGAACAATGGTGGCGTCTGTGGACTTTTTAAAATATATTTCTTTTCGCGACGTGGTAAATTATTTTCACGTGGACTCCAATGGAGGCGATGCGTCCGTGGGACCCCAGAACACTGACGTGAATGCGTCTCTAGGCAACGTGAATGCGTCAGAGACGCGGGATGCGCACGTACTGACGTCACTGAGCTATTTAACACTGTTACTGAACAAACACTCTATAGCAACGATTACTGTCACAATATAGAGCTATTTAACACTGTTACTGAACAAACACTCTATAGCAATGATTACTGTCACAATATAGAGCTATTTAACACTGTTACTGAACAAACACTCTATAGCAATGATTAGGCTACTGTCACAATATAGAGCTATTTAACACTGTTACTGAACAAACACTCTATAGCAATGATTAATGTCACAATATAGAGCTATTTAACACTGTTACTGAACAAACACTCTACAGCAATGATTACTGTCACAATAGACCATATTCACACCGTGGCCATCTTGGATCACATGACTTCCTGGGATAGCAGCCTGCATTACAAACCATTGTGAACAATGGAGCGATGGTCCCAAAATATGAGTTCTATTCAACCAATTTCTTTTTACCAAATTGACAAATGGGCAGATGATAACATCAACATCCCCAAAAGGATTAAATAGAAGGGTACACCCACAATATTCATGGTAGTTAGGTTGCAGTGTTACTCTGTACAAAGACTTGCTACAGTATGCAGACTAGTGCTTGCTCTGCCATCATATTGTTAATATTACTGTATTGTGATTTTTGCATATTAATCAGAAACAATCTAACAACAAATAGTTAATGATAGTGGAGCAAGCTCATCAGCACAGATAGCAAGTCTTTGTACACAGTAGGTTGCAACCAAACTACCATGAATATTGTGGATGTACCCTTCTATTTAATCCTTTTGGGGATGTTGATGTTGTCATCTGCCCATTTGTCAATTTGGTAAAAAGAAATTGGTTGAACAGAACTCATATTTTGGGACCATCGCTCCATTGTTCACAATGGTTTGTAATGCAGGCTGCTATCCCAGGAAGTCATGTGATCCAAGATGGCCGCGGTGTGAATATGGTCATAGAGCTACTTAACACTGTTACTGAACAAACACTATGGCAATGATTAGAGCTATTTAACACTGTTACTGAACAAACACTCTATAGCAATGATTACTGTCACAATATAGGCTAGAGCTATTTAACACTGTTACTGAACAAACACTCTATAGCAATGATTACTGTCACAATATATAGCTATTTAACACTGTTACTGAACAAACATTCTATAGCAGTGTTTCCCCTACATGCATTAAGCAGTGGCGGGCCGCCGCTGCTTCAAATAGGGCCGCCACTGTATGATTTTCACTTTCACTTTTTTTTTTTTTTTAAGATTTTTTTTTTTTTTTTTAAAGATGTTTTTTCCCCCCACAACAATGTAGCGCTCATGTGAAGCATAGCGTTCTAACTTCTCTCGCTTACATACGGTTGGAAGGAGATGTATATGTCTAGTTTCTCCCCCTCCCCTCTCTCATTAAGTCCAGTCAGTCAGTCAGTCAGGCAGCTTAGGCGAAGGCATTTGATAACTTGAAGAAGTTTGATGGACACAGAGTTGAGTGTTTTGAGCTTGCGGGAAAAGCAAGAAGTGTGGGCGTCATAAGTGGTGTGCCGCTCTCAGTGGAGTTGGATTCATTTCGTGATCAGATAATCGTTCACAAAGTAAGGAGAATGAAACGTTTCAGAGAAGGGAAAAGTGAGGACAGCCTGTCGCTGTACATTGAGTTTAACGAGGAGCTGCCAGAAAGGATGTATATTGACTATGTTGTATACAAAGTCAGGCCATTTGAGAGAGGCCCTCTCAGATGCTATTGTTGCCAGGCCTACGGTCATGCTGCGGCCGTATGTAGAGGAATCAGGAAATGTTCGAGATGTGGAGAAGAGAAATGCAAGGATGAGTGTACAACAGAGAGGAGCGAGCCAATATGCATACACTGTAAAGGGAAGCACTATGCAGGGGCATCAGTGTGCCCTAAAAGAAGAAGGGAAGAAAGTATAAAGAAGATCCGAGTTGGAAAGGGAATTACCTACGCAGAGGCAGTAAAGAGAATGGAGGAAGGAAACAAAAGGGTGATTGAACATGAGGAGGAAAGAACAAAGAGAGCAGAGCAAATTTGCATGGTTAGGAAGCAGTTTCTGGCGTTTATCGCCATGGTGGTAAATTGCGCAATGGAAATAAAAGGCAAAACGGAAAGGATCAAGATGATACTAGAGGCAGCCAGGAGATTCTTGAAGATAGATGACATAAGTGGAGAGGACTTGGACAACCTATTGAGGGAAGGATTTGCTCCAGCCCAGGATGCTGGGTCTGGGGTAAATATGGACTAAATATGGAAGAGGATAAAGGGACTTTGGGGGGGATGTTATCATTGGACAGGTTTTTGAAACGTATCGCATAATAGTACTCAGCTATAAATAGTAGTGCAAGGAGTGCACTAGATACTCCGGTATAGTAGGTGGCGGTATACACCTTACGGTTGTCACCCGCCATTAAACCAAAAGAAGAAGAAGAAGAAGTCAGGCAGCTGCCTCGTCGCGCTGAGCACCTCTGATTCTGAGCTGACTACGTCTTTGCCCCTCGTTAGCATATTTGCTACTGGTGTGTACAATTAGAAGATTTGGGCTGTGGATAAAAGCAGTGCCTCAGCGACGGGTCTGAATCATGTAGTTTACCGCTGTTTGGCAATAGTAGGCTTACTTGTCGCATGCTAAAGAGAGCTAAGTGCTAACACGGTTGTCATTCTCTCACTGGTTAGATGTGGAATAGAAACGAGGGATGCATCACCAACACTGTCATTAGGCAACAAACATTGTTGACTAGTCAGAAATAAACTTTGCTGTTGTTCTTTCATACATGCACACACAGAGTGTGTAGCAGTGGTGTAAAGTAACTAGTAGTCTACATTTACTTTACAAGTACTGTACTTAAGTACTATAGGAGTATTTCAAATTCTCAATACTTTTACTTCTACTCCACTACATTTATGACATGATGGCTATACGCAAATAGCCGATCTACAAGCTCACAAAGTGACGTGTTGTGAGCTTGTAGAGCTTGTAGATCTGCTATTTTTAAAGGATTTTAAATTTTTTATACATTTGGAAACTGTTATGATTACTGAGAACTTTTACTTTTAGTACTTAAGTTTTCATTTTTTATACATTTGGAAACTGTTATGATTACTGAGAACTTTTACTTTTAGTACTTAAGTTTATTTTGACACCAATACTTTTGTACCTTTTTCTTATTCCACTAAATTTTTTATTCCAGACATCTAGTATGTCTACATTAGAATGTTGATACTGTACTTTTTCCACCACTGGTGAGTAGGATTGGTTCTCAAAGTGGGGTCCGGGGACCCCGAGGGGTCCTTGAGGGAGTTCCAGGGGGTCCCCAGGCCCCAGCCAAATGATAGATAGTTATGAACCAAATAGACCCTTATGGGTCTGTAGCTCAGAAGCCCCCCCCCCCCCCCCCCCCCCCCCCGCGCTCTCCGCAATTCTCCCCCACTCCTTCAGCTTCTGGCTAGGGGAAACACTGTATAGCAATGATTACTGTCACAATATAGAGCTATTTAACACTGTTACTGAACAAACACTCTATAGCAATGATTACTGTCACAATATAGAGCTATTTAACGCTGTTAGTGAACACACACTCTATAGCAATGATTACTGTCACAATATAGAGCTATTTAACACTGTTACTGAACAAACACTCTATAGCAATGATTACTGTCACAATATAGAGCTATTTAACACTGTTACTGAACAAACACTCTATAGCAATGATTACTGTCACAATATAGAGCTATTTAACACTGTTACTGAACACTCTATAGCAATGATTACTGTCACAATATACAGTAGAGCTATTTAACACCGTTACTGAACAAACACTCTATAGCAATGATTACTGTCACAATATAGAGCTATTTAACACTGTTACTGAACAAACACTCTAGCAATGATTACTGTCACAATATAGAGCTATTTAACACTGTTACTGAACAAACACTCTACAGCAATGATTACTGTCACAATATAGAGCTGTTTAACACTGTTACTGAACAAACGCTCTATAGCAATGATTACTGTCACAATATAGAGCTACTTAACACTGTTACTGAACAAACGCTCTATAGCAATGATTACTGTCACAATATAGAGCTACTTAACACTGTTACTGAACAAACGCTCTATAGCAATGATTACTGTCACAATATAGAGCTATTTAACACTGTTACTGAACACTCTATAGCAATGATTACTGTCACAATGTAGAGCTATTTAACACCGTTACTGAACAAACACTCTATAGCAATGATTACTGTCACAATGTAGAGCTATTTAACACCGTTACTGAACAAACACTCTATAGCAATGATTACTGTCACAATATAGAGCTATTTAACACTGTTACTGAACAAACACTCTATAGCAATGATTACTGTCACAATATAGAGCTATTTAACACTGTTACTGAACAAACACTCTATAGCAATGATTACTGTCACAATATAGAGCTGTTTAGCAGACCGCCCCATGCCCACCACTAGCACTGGGTCCATGGGGGGGCATAGCAGACAGCTCCATGCCCACCACTGTGTCGTGGTCGATGGGTCCACTTCTGCCCGGTGAGAAGGATTAAGAGTGGCGTTCTAGTGTAGCTCCCCCTGGGAGATACAGCTAGATGCAGAGGGTGACTGGTTCCTCCCACCAACCTGAGACTGAGCAGCAGAGTGGGGAGGTGTGTTGTGGAAGGTGCATTCATGTCCGAGTTAAAGGAGCTATAGTCAACTTTTTCATTGTAGGGCCGACACTTTGTTTACATCCTAGTCTGTAGACTAGAATGTAAACAAAGTGTCGGTCTGACAATGGCCAAAATGATTATTTTATCATTATTCTTTTTATCACTATGATTATTTTATCATTATTTTAAAAATGATAATAGTTTATTATCATTTTTGAATAGAAACACATATATGAAGCTTGTTTTTTTATAAAATATTTTCGAAACATTATTTTTATTTTAGCATCCGTTTTTCAAGAAAAAGTTGACTATAGCTCCTTTAATGATAATGAAAATAATAGATCTACACGTTTACGACACAACCTTCGATCGAAAACAACAACCGATCTAAAAGCTAAAAATATCACTACGAGTTTGTCATATAGAGCTATTTAACACTGTTACTGAACCAGTAAGACTCCCTAATCGGGAGATAAGCGACCGTTAGGTCGCAGCGTGATTTTAGGGCAAAATGTGTAGGAGCAGTGTCCAAAAAATGTGTTTGAAAAAATATATGGGATGGATCCATGTTGATGACATGAGTGTAGACATACTGTGTACCGATTTGCGTAATTTTAGGGCAAAATCTGTAGGGGCAGTGTCCAAAAATGTGTTTGAAAAAATGGGCCTGATGGTGGCGCTATATGGGACAGATCCATGTTGATGACATGAGTGTAGACATACTGTGTACCGATTTGCGTGATTTTAGGGCAAAATCTGTAGGAGCAGTATCCAAAAATGTGTTTAAAAAAATGGGCCTGATGGTGGCGCTATATGGGACAGATCCATGTTGATGACATGAGTGTAGACATACTGTGTACCGATTTGCGTGATTTTAGGGCCAAATCTGTAGGAGCAGTGTCCAAAAATAGAGCTATTTAACACCGTTACTGAACAAACACTCTATAGCAATGATTACTGTCACAATATAGAGCTGTTTAACACTGTTACTGAACAAACACTCTATAGCAATGATTACTGTCACAATATAGAGCTATTTAGCAGACTGCCCCATGCCCACCACTAGCACTGGGTCCATGGGGGCATAGCAGACAGCCCCATGCCCACCACTAGCACTGGGTCCATGGGGGGCATAGCAGACAGCCCCATGCCCACCACTAGCACTGGGTCCATGGGGGCATAGCAGACAGCCCCATGCCCACCACTAGCACTGGGTCCATGGGGGCATAGCAGACAGCTCCATGCCCACCACTAGCACTGGGTCCATGGGGGCATAGCAGACAGCCCCATGCCCACCACTAGCACTGGGTCCATGGGGGCATATCAGACAGCCCCATGCCCACCACTAGCACTGGGTCCATGGGGGGCATAGCAGACAGCCCCATGCCCACCACTAGCACTGGGTCCATGGGGGCATAGCAGACAGCCCCATGCCCACCACTAGCACTGGGTCCATGGGGGCATAGCAGACAGCTCCATGCCCACCACTAGCACTGGGTCCATGGGGGCATAGCAGACAGCCCCATGCCCACCACTAGCACTGGGTCCATGGGGGCATAGCAGACAGCCCCATGCCCACCACTAGCACTGGGTCCATGGGGGGCATAGCAGACAGCCCCATGCCCACCACTAGCACTGGGTCCATGGGGGGCATAGCAGACAGCCCCATGCCCACCACTAGCACTGGGTCCATGGGGGCATAGCAGACAGCCCCATGCCCACCACTAGCACTGGGTCCATGGGGGGCATATCAGACAGCTCCATGCCCACCGCTGTGTCGAGGTCGATGGGTACACTTCTGCCCGGTGAGAAGGATTAAGAGCAGCGTTCTAGTGTCGCTCCCCCTGGGAGATACAGCTAGATGCAGAGGGTGACTGGTTCCTCCCACCAACCTGAGACTGAGCAGCAGAGCGGGGAGGTGTGTTGTGGAGCCGCACGCGGTTGTACAGCGATGTGTGGCACGACCGACCCCCGGTCGTGCATTTCCGGCGCCGCAGCCGAGTGTGATGTACAAGCTCACAGCGGTTGCATCTGCGACGCGACGTGAGCTTGTATGTCTGCTGTTAACCGGAAGTGTCCCACAAATAATGCTACAGTAAAGTCTCGCGGAAACAGGTGGATATAAGAGAAAGGGAGGTTGTGTAGGCCTAACATGGACAGGTGATTTAAAAGAAGCTTTTTCTGAACATAGACGTTTTCAGAAGTGATTTAAAGGATATCCATGCTGTCTGGCAGAAACCTCTTATCTCCATATGTTAACTGTTTGTGTTTTTCATATTAATGTCATTTACTTGATCATTGTACAGTCACATAAATGCATCAGAGCATGTCTTTTGCGACATAGCATCTGTTTGATGGTTCGTCCTTTGAACTTTAACCTGGTGAAAAGCTAAGCTGTCGACGTGGGTGAATGTTAACCTCTAAACCTAAACCTAAACCTAACCCAAATCCTAACCTCAGTAACCGTGACACGGGTGAGAAGCTAACCTGTCGACTCCCTTAGTCTAAATGATGAGACGTAGGATAGCAAGATTTCCCCCCTACACGAATATGTGTCCCGGTCTGCCTCTCCACAGACCATGTCCCCACTTTGGCCACTCCCACATTCCATTCCCTCTCACAGTCCTAGTTACTCACCTGTTCCCACTCCCAGGGATGTGCTGGGCCCCTGATTCAGCCCGGGAAAAAGAGTTGTAGAGGCCCTCATTGCGCGCTATAGAGAGAGATCTCTCTCTATAGCGCTGCTGCTGCTCAAAGATTTATCATTTCAGATCATGACAAGTGACAAGCCAGTGGGCCAATTCAGGCTTTTGCAAATCCCACCCCATTCTGCCCTGTTACTATGCTGGGACATTTGACCCTGGGCAGATTGTTTTTATAGTGGCAGTGAATGGGATTTTTTTTATTTTTTCATAGCCTCATTACAGCTTTATAAAGTACCAAAGGAAAAACATCTAGGTGATATTAATAAAAAGGGAAGACAAAGGTACAGTAGTTACATTGCAAAACAGGGGGTTTACCCGAAAATATATGTTTTAATTTGTTTAATCCCAGTGGGACAGAATCCTCTTTGCAGATTCTTTTATAGTGGTAGTGGATGGGATTTTTTTTTCTTCATAGCCTCATTACAGCTATATAAAGTACCAAAAAAAACACATCTACGTGATATTAATAAAAAGGGAAGAAAAAGGTACAGTAATTACATAGCAAAACAGCAGTTTTCCCCCGAAAATAAATGTTTTAATTAGTTTAATCCTCTGGATCAGAGATAGAATAGAAATAGAAAGAGAAGCGCATTGCATCTTGGGTAGGAAGAGGACAGAACTATAATGTTTCTCCTCACATAATAGGCTGGCTTTTCGTAATTCTGCCCATTTAAATTATATGTACCCAATCGTGACTCTTAGACCATTGATAAGGTCCATGTGAACTAGTTTGTTGAAGCTTATTCGTTATGATGAGCGAGATCGCTTGCCGTCGCTATCACCTCCCGCGGCCGTACCGGGCGATCTCCGTGTCGCGCAGTGCGGACAGTTGTTGAAAGCCACATTCAATATTCTCCACTGCACAAACTCCACCCCCGATAGCAAAAAGTGAATGGTTTTTTCTGGTTGGCCAGTCAGGGAGTCTCAGGGACCAATCAGAAGGCTGACAAACGGTGAATTACTGTACATGAGTTATATTTCGTCGTGGAAACCTTGTATGTCCAAAACCATTTGTTTTGTATTTATCATTTTAAAAATGATTTAAACTAGTGAAAACCGCCAATCTACAAGCACAAAACGCCTCGCACCGCGAGGCATTGTGCGCTTGTAGATCTGCTGTTTTCACTACTTTGTGCAATGGCCTTGTATGATGAAGCAGGGCTTTGCTTCGCGAAAAAAATTATACGTTTGAAACTTTGAGATACAAGGTTTCTGCCCGACAGTGACTGTTGGCCGCCCAGCCCCCAAAATAGAACGAAGGCCGACATTTTATTTTAAATTTGTTCCTAATGGCCGGCCTGGACCGGCCGGGAATGAACTGTCCGTTCGGGAGTTGTCCCGCTTTTCCCAATGGCCAGCACGTCCCTGCCCACTCCCTCATCAGCCCTGCATTGCCATGCCAATTACACACCTGTGAACACTTCTCCAATCAACCTGCCTCCTATAAAACTGGACTCATGGTCAGTTCATAACCTTGCTGTCATGATGTTCCTGCTCTCCTTGCTTGCTCCTGTTGTAATGCCATGGTTTACTACTTGCCTGTAAGGTTTGATATTTTCCGTCATTAAATACTTTAAAAGTCTACTCTGCTTGTTGTGGCTCTGCTTCCGGGTTCTTCAGCTCTTCATCCGTGACAATATGTAAATCTTTCCCGCTAAGATACAGTATGAGTCATGAGGAGAACTTCAGAGAATATCAGTTTCCATAAGGACAGATTGAACATTACTGTTATACTTGATGTTTAACCACTTAAACTCCAGCATCCCCATTCTGGGAGGAACAATCACCACAAATAGACGATCTACATTATCAACGTATTCTGAGACTCCCCAAATAAAATACTGGAGCGATCCACTGCTCTGCACGACATCATCCTGTGTCACATGGTATCATGGTGATGACATCATCCAGGGTCACATGGTATCAGGAGGAGGATTAGATCTACTCACCATGAAGGAGCGAAGAGGCCAGAATCATCCATAGAATCTTCTTCATCCTGAGGATAGCTTCACTGTCTGCTCTGTGTGAAGATAGCTCCACTGTCTGCTCTGTGTGAAGATAGCTCCACTGTCTGCTCTGTGTGAAGTTACACAGATATATATACACCTTCATGACACTGTGTCCTGATACGACCCCTCCATAGCCTTCCCAAACAACGGATCAATAACTAATGGTTAACTTTGAACAAGAACACCAAATAACACTTTGATCAAATCACACAAAAACATGCTGATACAACATGACAAGACAAAAATTAAATAAAACATCAACATAAAACGTTGTCACAGAATTCACCATGAAAGCAGGGAGATTAGTCTATATGAGAGAAAGGGAGGTTTTGTAGGCCTAACATGGACAGGTGATTTAAAAGAAGCTTTTTCTGAACATAGACGTTTTCAGAAGTGATTTAAAGGATATCCATGCTGTCTGGCAGAAACCTCTTATCTCCATATGTTAACTGTTTGTGTTTTTCATATTAATGTCATTTACTTGATCATTGTACAGAGTCACACAACAGCATCAAAAGTAGCAGATCTACAAGCTCAAAGCGTGGAGCGACTCAACATGTTTTTGAACTTGTAGATCTGCTACTTCTGCTGTTTCTTTTAAATAGAATCCTGAAAAGTACCAGTTGTGGACATATGAGGTTTCCTCCTGACAGATGATTTGCTAGGCTTTATGTCCTCATGTGATCCTAATGTTATTCTAATGTCTTCTTCTTTTTCATGTTTTATGCAATGTTTCACTCTGCTTCAGGACGCTGCCTTGTCCTTGGTGTGGCAGAGAGAGTCGCAGCCTTGAGGCCTCAAAAGTCTAGTATCTACCTCGTTCCATAGGGATATCCCTTTGGAGTGATGGTTAAGATTTTGGACTTTCACATGGGAGGCCCCGGTTCGAAGCCCGGGTGGGGAGGTTTGGATCACCTCCGTTACATTGGTGCCGTGACCCGGATCCGGGATTCCCTGTAGGAGGAGGTCAAAGGGGTTCTCACTTCTTGCCTGTCTATGGGAGAAGTGATAACTACCTCCTTCTCTGGCCTCCTGAAAGGTGAGTTTTCACCTGTCTATGGGAGAAGTGATAACTACCTCCTTCTCTGGCCTCCTGAAAGGTGAGTTTTCACCTGTCTATGGTTGAAGTGATAACTGCCTCCTTCTCTGGTCTCCTGAAAGGTGAGTTTTCAGGGCAGTTTTCAGGGCAGACAGCCCCATGCCCACCACTAGCAGCTGGGTCCATGGAGTGCATCTCTCCACTCCGACATGTCTCCTTTCCGACATGTCTCCATTCCGACACTAACCCTATCTCTAACCCTAACCCTAAACCTTAGGCCCATGGGAGTGTCGCCACTCCGACAATAAGAAGTCAATTTCGGAGTGGCGACATGTCGGAATGGAGAGAGCCTCCCGGGTCCATGGGGGGCATAGCAGACAGCCCCATGCCCACCGCTGTGTCGCAGTCGATGGGTGCACGTCTGCCCGGTGAGAAGGATTAAGAGTGGCGTTCTAGTGTAGCTCCCCCTGGGAGATACAGCTAGATGCAGAGGGTGACTGGTTCCTCCCACCAACCTGAGGCTGAGCAGCAGAGCGGGGAGGTGTGTTGTGAAGCCGCACGCGGTTGTACACCGCTGTGTGGCACGACCACCCCTCCCCCCTTGGTGGCCTGAGAGGGGGGGGGGCAGGTTTCACCTACAATAGAGGGTATGTGCATGCATGAAGTGAATGGCAAATCGAGTGGCACATTGAGTGGCAAAGTGAGTGTCAAAGTGAGGTTAACGTTGTTTAATGCAATCACTATAGGACTTTTCTGTTTGGATGTTTGGGCTGTCAAGGCCAGAAAGTAGTTTTTTGCCACTCAGTAGGCGTTCCCGCATGATGTTGATGTCACACGCATAGCCTCTATTCTCGCGAGCCGCCGGGCGTGAAAGAGGGGAGGGGGGCCGGGGCCCGCTACGCTAGCGTTGAAAACTGGAAATACTCAAGTAAAGTAGTAAAAACTACGTCTAAATTCTGCCCTGAGACTGGGAGATCGGGGTTCGATCCCCGTCCGGGTCGTACCAAAGATTATGAAAAATGGGAGCCAGTGCCTCCTGCTTGGCACTCAGCATCAAGGTTTGGATTGGGGGTCCCTGTGACATACTAGCATCATGTCCAGGGGGGTACAGTACAGTACAGTACAGTATACAGTACAGTACAGTACAGTACAGTACAGTACAGTACAGTATACAGTACAGTACAGTACAGTACAGTACAGTACTTGTACATCAAGGGTCATTGACCTGAAAGATCTTGAAGACCTCTGACTTAAACCTACACCATAGCTAGTTGAAAAGTAGTCCCTCAGGGCTCTATAGTAGGCATAGCTCAATGGTAGAGAAACTGTCATTAGAGCACAAAGGGTTCCCAAAGGATTCCCAGTTCGATCCCGGCCCCAGTCAGTGTGCAAGAGTCCTTGAGCAAGACTCTGAACCTTGCATGGTTTCCTCTGCCATCGGTGTATGAATGTGTGTGTGAATGGGTGAATGTAATGAATGTGTGTGTGAATGGGTGAATGTAATGAATGTGTGTGTGAATGGGTGAATGTAATGAATGTGTGTGTGAATGGGTGAATGTAATGCACTATCTATGCAAAGCGCCTTGGATAAAAGCGCTAAACAAATGCACCATTTACCATTTAGAGCTTGTTGTGAGCTTGTAGATCTGCCATTTTCTAACATTAGGCCCAGACAAGAGGACACTGTCCTGATACGACCCCTCCATAGCCTTCCTTAACACACGCACACACACAAGCACACGCAGGCACGCACGTCGCATGCACGCACACACAGGCACACACGGTTACAGCAGCAGATCAATAATTAATGATTGACTTTGAATAGAAAAAAAAACCCACACTTTGATCAAATCACACAAAAACCTGCTGATATAAAGATACATAAAGACATAAGTATCTAAATAGTGATGTCAGGTTGATGTGATCATTTAGGGGAGGAACCACCGCTCAGTTCACACGGGTGTGATTTTTCATATTAATGTCATTTACTTGATCATTGTACAGAGTCACACAACAGCATCAAAAGTAGCAGATCTACAAGCTCAAAGCGTGGAGCGACTCAACGTGTTTTTGAACTTGTAGATCTGCTACTTTTGTTATTTTTGAGCATTGCTAACCGTTCATACATCTGGCTTTGTGTGTATGTAAGTCCATCCGTCCGTATGTCCGTCCCACAAAGCAGGGCATTGGCCAGGTTTCACTGGACGTTTAATGAAATGAACTCATAAAAGACACTGCTCACTTCACTCTGGGTGTGATTTTTTTATTTTTGAGTTCTGGACATAATGATCTCCTGGGCTTTGGAATGTGCTCCCTGTGGCCAGAAAGATAATGTAGTCTGTGTGTTTGACTGGGGTTCAATTGGACTGTTTTACTACAATGCCCAGAATGCTTTGGTGCACTGATGCCCCTTTGACTGAGAAGTTGCTTCAAAGATGTTATTGTTATTTAAAACAAACATTTTCATGTCAAGGACCCCCATATTAATGTGTATTTGTCCAAGGACCCCCACATTAATGTGTATTTGTCCAGGGACCCCCACATTAATGTGTATTTGTCCAGGGAACCTCATCTGAAATTAGTTTTTTCTTGTGTGTCTTCACACCAGTCTAGCATGAGGAGCGAAGCTTCTAACTGACCTGATACAGTAGCCAATCAAAAGTACAGTATAGGTTCATGACTTTTACAGTATCACCGTGATACGTACGACGGTGAAAGCCTGAAAAGATGCTGCCCCAGATATGATTCATAAAACTTAAAGTGGTCTTATTCCACAATGCTGTAAAATAAAGTTCAAATTCTTTTTACAGGGGTTCAGAGATGGCTATTTTACATGTATAATATGTCTATGTCTATAAACAAAGAGCTTAATTCACTGTACAGGAACTTTAAGTATTGTTATTGTACTCAGTACAATTCTGAGATATTTGTACTTTATTTGAGTATTTCCAATTTACAATACTTTTACTTCTACTCCACTACATCTCAGATCCAAATATTGTACTTTTACTCCACAACAATTATTATGAAAAGCTTAGTTACAAGTTACTATGTAGATTTTGATTATTATTATTATTACAACAAAACATACATTAACCACTTTAGTTCTGTATACATTTTGGCCATTTGAAAATAGCCGATCTACAAGCTCCCAATGTGTTTCCATTCGACGCACTGTGCTGTGCAGACCAGTATCAAGGGTCACTTAAACCTACACCATATTAGTTGAAAAGGGGTCCCTCAGGGCTCTGTACTAGTATAGAGCTTGTTGTGAGCTTGTAGATCTGCTATTCTCTAACGTTAGGCCCAGACAAGAGGACACTGTGTCCTGATACGACCCCTCCATAGCCGGTAGGCACGCACGATTGTTACACAGCAACAGATCAATAGTTAATGGTTGACATTGAAATAGAAAAAAACAAATAGGCTAACACTGATCAAATCACACAAACATGCTGATATAAATATTACATAAAGACATTATAAATATCTAAATAGTGATGTCTGGTTGATCCTATAGTTTGTTTATTATAAGAGAAAGGGAGGTTTTGTAGGCCTAACATGGAAGGTGACAACGAAACTTTTTCTGAACATTTTTAGAAGTGATTTAAAGGGATCCCTGGCTAATACAATATGCCTTGATACATTATAATTGTCCTCTATAACTACAATGCAACATTAAAAACCCCTCAATTATTTTATTTCTTCTAGAAATAGCTACTCTTTCACTCAATAAAACATGCATGCATGTGCAAATAAAAACAAACATAATACCTTCCTATGGTTAATATGAGCATCAAATCAATATTTCAAATGTGTTTGTGTTTGTTTTTTTGACAATGCATGCCATAAATTCCATATGGATAGATCACACGTGACATTTATGACATCATCAACTTGCAGAAACAAAATAATGAAGGTGTTTTTAATTTTACATTGTAGTTATAGAGGACAATTATAATGTATTAAGGCATATTTGTCGTATTAGCCAGGGATCCTTTTAAAGGATATCCATGCTGTTTGGCAGAAACCTCTATTTGTGTTTTTTGTTTTGTTTTGTGTTTTTCATATTAATGCCATAAACTTCATCATAGAACAGCATAGTTAGTCCCTCAGGGCTTGTAGATCTGCTATTCTCTAACATTAGGCCCAGACAGTGTGTCCTGATACGACCCCTCCATAGCCTTCCTTAACACACCCACACACGCAGGCAGGCAGGCAGGCAGGCAGGCAGGCAGGCACGCACGCACACACACACACACACACACACACACACACACACACACACACACACACACACACACACACACACACACACACACACACACACACAGGCACGTGCACACATATACATCAAAGGGGGCTTGAGCCCCTGCCCCTTTATCCCTCAGTAAAAAGTGTCCTCTCCAGACCATGGATGCAGTTTTGACTATGGTGAAAGAAATGCAAATGCCCCCTCTTTCCATGCCATACCTGAAGGCAGCATTCAAGAGAATTGCCTTGTCCAAACTCTACTGAACTTGAATGCAGCATCTTATGTAGAAATGACTGAGAGAATTGCCCTCTCTGTGTAGAAATCCATGCCATTACGCCATTATCTCAGTTCAGTGTGGTATATCACACTGAAAATAGCCAACCTCCAAGCTCACAACGCGTCGCATTGCAGCGCGTTGTGAGCTTGGAGGTCGGCTATTTTTGATATTTCCACCAAAAGGCCCTATTCGAAATGTCAGCCCCTGCCTCTCTAACATTCTCTGCACGTCCCTGCACACACACACACACACACACACACACACACACACACACACACACACACACACACACACACACACACACACACACACACACACACACACACACACACACACACACACACACAGTTAGCCAGCAGCAGATCAATTAATGATTGACTTTGAATCAAATCTCACAAAAACATTCTGATATAAATGTTACCTAAAGACATTATGAATATCTAAATAGTGATGTCAGGTTGATGTGATCATTTAGTTGACCTGACATCCTATAGTTTGTATGGTTTCAATGTACAGATTATACATGTTTTAATATTAGACTGTTTAGACTGCTGGTAATGTTTGTAAAACACATGTCTTACTACAGACTCCTACTGACTCTGTCCAAACCTCACCTAGAGACAACGATAAAGACATAAAGACAGGTGTCAGGTGTCAACTCTGGAAAAGGAATGACCAT